>NC_030683.2:99732527-100032527 GCF_000004195.4 Xenopus tropicalis
TAATTAGTACTACATGGTGATAATGCCCGAGCGATAAGCAAACCTTACAAAGTTTTAATTAGAGAAAGCAAACAGGATGGGAGGCTGAGAGGAAACATGTCACAAAGAACTAATTGGTGCAGATAATCCATCAGAGACTTTCAAACATCTATGGAAAAACAAAGATGCAGTCAAATGCCTTTAAATGTCTTTACACTTCCTAGCAAAAGGACAATCATGTAGTTTTAAAACTACTGAACTGAGTTTGTAATTTTTGATTTGACCAAATTTTCCTTTAAAGATTCTATTGAATAGCAAACCACATCCTACCCCATATTTGCATATTTAAATCCACTAAACTGAATCACCCAGAAAACTAATGCTACTGTCAATTGTCCAGAGCTTTTAGTTATGATTTTAAAGGTCTGGATTTGTTTTGGCTGAATGAAATGTTTCTGGCTAAATCTGTATCCATCAAAAAGTGTGAAGATTGGACCTAGTCCTGGATTTGGAACATTACTATCTGAAACGAAACAAAGTGACACATACAAGACATACTCTAACAGGTTAGTTTAGTAATGATGTTAACAGTAATCATGAAATTGTTTGTACATGTCATTGCTACATATTGTAAATGAATTAACAATAAGAACCATGGCACAAGCAGCATTTGCTCTGCCTAAATGCAGATGTTTTTCCAGTCATTGACTATAACGGAAATATTTTTCTGGTACAGCCACAATTTGGCCCGAAACTGCCCAAGTTTGGCTGAAATCTGCCTGAACTAACAGTATTGAAGTCAATGACAAGTGGCATTGTCCAGTTTGGATGTTTCTGTGCCAGTGCAGAAAATGTGCTATTATAATTATATATTATGTTCTATTGTACATCAGTTGGTTTTTAAGCTGTTTAAGGTTTTGTGTATTGGAATGTTTTTAACTGGATTTGCCTTCCATTTGATTTTTCTGTACTTACATGCAGTTGGAACAATGGCACAGGACAAAGGAATGTGACATTAAAAGCAGAATGTAGTTGGCACACAGAAAAGGAAAAAAAAAACAAAAAACACTTTCCATTGAGTCAGACAAAATGCCGGAAGATGTTTTTATTACGTTAGTGAGCAGGTAAACAATTTCTTCCAATGTGCCATATTACTGTATGTATGTATGTTATAGCAGTTAAAACCTGATGCACTGCCTGAGTTTATGGAAAATGAGCAAAAATAATTTTATCAGTGTACATAGAAGAGCTATGGAACTAAACTACAGGTATTATTGTAGACCAGGGGTGCTCAAACTTTTTAAACAGTGGGCCAGTTCACGGTTCCTCAGACTGTTGGGGGGCCAGACTATAGTTAGTCCTCAAACTATACCCAGGGCCGTTGCTGGCCAAATGGGTGCCCTAAGCAGAAATTTACTTTTGTGCCCCCTCCCCCAAATATTACGGAAGTGCCCCCAATAGAAAGTGCCCCCATAAACAGTGCCCCAATTGCCCCCATAAACAGTGTCCCCAATAGAAAGTGCCCTCAATAGAAAGTGCCCCAAATGCCCCCATAAACAGTGCCCCTTACACAGTGCCCCAATTGCCCCCATAAACAGTGCCCCCATAAATAGTACAGGGGATAGACAGTAGCCCCCACACACAGTGCCCCCAATTGCCCCCATAGAAAGTACCCCCAACAGACCAAGTCTTCGTCAGCAGCTCCTTCTCTCTTATGCCGCGGCAACAAGCACTTGTATAAGGTTGCACCTTGTCACTGACGTGTGGCATCATACGCACGGGTGCAATCTTATAAAAGGGCCAGTAGCTGCCGCATAAGAGAGAAGGAGCTGCTGACGAAGACTTGGTATGTTGGTGCACAGAGTGCGCACTATGCGTAGGGAGCGGCGGTACTGGGTGCCCCCCTGGGAGTTGGTGCCCTACGCAGAGTGTGTACTGTGCATATAGGGAACGACGGTACTGGGTCTGTGTGTGTGTGTATGCTGTTTGCAGATTTAAATGTGATTATGTATCAGAGGGAAAATGGCCACCGGGTGAAAGCTGCTATTTGCTTTAGGAAAATGTGATGGTGCTGGCAAGCGAGGGGATATATGCGGTACAAATAATGCGATTTGGGCGGGGGAGACATGCCCAACTGATATACATTGTAGGCAAATAGTTACATAGGGTTGAAAAAAGACCAGAGTCCATCAAATTCAACCCATCCAAGTAAACCCAGCACACACAACCCACACCTACCAATCTATACACTCACATACATAAACTATATATACAACCACTAATACTAACTGTAGATATTAGTATCACAATAGCCTTGGATATTCTGATTGTTCAAGAACTCATCCAGGCCCCTCTTAACCATTTCACTGCCAGCCGTTTTGAACAAAGCGGAACTTCTACTGCCAGACAGTTTTTGAACATTTTGCACTGTTTCACTTTCCTTGGGGGAACTTTTAGTTTACCCAGGAAAACAATATATTGTCTTTTTCAGGACAACCTAAGCTTTTAAAATATGGTAGAATTTTTGTGTAATTCCAATTTTGTGACAAGATATAGGCATCTAAATGTCTAAAAAATGAAAAAAAAATTATATTTTCCATAATATAAACACATATACCAGAAACAAAAAATATTTTATGCATGAAAATACACCTGATTTGGAAAGTCCCATGTCTCCTGAACGTGCCAATACCAAATATATATAGTTTTATGGAGATTTCTCACTTGTATAGGTCACAAACTCCCAGCAGTACACTACCAAATTTCCAAAGCATTGCTCCAGAAAGCTGCATACTTTAGATTTTAAGGCCAAAAATTCCGCTAACAGAAAGTTTATCCCAGAAAATTTTTAGAAAGAAGAGATTCTGGGGAATCCAGAATAGGCACAACTGTCTGTCTACTCCAAACTATCAAGTCGCAATGCTTTCCTAAAGTTATTGTTTTTTATCAAAATTTGTGAAATTCTTTTAAAATCGCTTCAAAGCTTCCAGTCTATAGTATCTTATCTCCTACAGGTCATAAAGTAACCAAATAAAACACCCTAAATATGAATGCCAGGGGTCCACTGAACAGTTTGATGCCCAATATGTATAGGTTTAGCTAAGTATGTGGCATGTAGGGGCCCCAATGTGAACATACCCCATATGAACTGTCATTTCAGCTTCTGCAAAATCAACACATTTACATCATTACATGTGGGATAAAGCTAGTAAAAAGTACATTCACCCCAGAAAGCCATATATTTTTGGAAAGTACACATTCCCCCGAATCTAAAATGGGTACCCATGTCTTTCTACTCCACAGTACCAAGCCGCAAAGCTTTCCTAAAGTTGGCAATTTTGATAACATTTCCAAAAATCCACTCAAAGCTTCCAGTTTCCAGCATCTTATCTCCCACATAGCATTAGGTACCAAGATAAAACACCCTAAATATGAACGCCAGGGGCCCACTGAACAGTTTGATGCCCAATATGTATAGGTTTACCTAAGTATGTGGCATGTAGGGGTCCCAATGAGAATATACCCCCATATGATCTATCATTTCAGCTTCTGCAAAATCAATACATTTACATCATTATATGTGGGATAATGCTAGTAAAAAGTACATTCACCCCAGAAAGTCATATATTTTTGGAAAGTACACATTCCCCCGAATCTAAAATGGGTACCCATGTCTTTCTACTCCACAGTACCAAGCCATAAAGCTTTCCTAAGTTTGACGATTTTTATGGCATTTCCAAAAATCACCTCAAAACTTCCACTATGCAGCATCTTATTTTCTACAGGTCATTAGGTACCAAGACAAAACACCCTAAATATGAACCCCAGAGGTCTACTGAACAGTTTGATGCCCAATATGTATAGGTTTACCTAAGTATGTGGCATATAGGGGCCCCAATGTGAACATATACCCATATGTACTGTCATTTCAGCTCCTGCAAAATCAACATTTACATCATTACATGTGGGATAAAGCTAGTAAAAAGTACATTCACCCCAGAAAGTCATATCTTTTTGGAAAGTACACATTCCCCCGAATCTAAAATGGGTACCCATGTCTTTCTACTCCACAGTACCAAGCCATAAAGCTTTCCTAAGTTTGACGATTTTTATGGCATTTCCAAAAATCACCTCAAAACTTCCAATATGCAGCATCTTATTTTCTACAGGTCATTAGGTACCAAGACACAACACCCTGAATATGAACCCCAGAGGTCTACTGAACAGTTTGATGCCCAATATGTATAGGTTTACCTAAGTATGTGGCATGTAGGGGCCCCAATGTGAACATATACCCATATGTACTGTCATTTCTGTCATTTCAGCTTCTGCAAAATCAACATTTACATCATTACATGTGGGATAAAGCTAGTAAAAAGTACATTCACCCCAGAAAGCCATATATTTTTTGGAAAGTACACATTCCCCCGAATCTAAAATGGGTACCCATGTCTTTCTACTCCAAAGTACCAAGCCGCAAAGCTTTCCTAAGTTTGATGATTTTTATGGCATTTCCAAAAATCACCTCAAAACTTCCACTATACAGCATCCTATTTTCTACAGGTCATTAGGTACCAAGATAAAACACCCTAAATATGAACCCCAGAGGTGTACTGAACAGTTTGATGCCCACTGTACATAGGTTTATCAAAGCACATGGCACTTAGAGAACCCCAAATATACCTTGTGCACACTAATTTCATGGCTTATCTTTACCTAATTCATAAACACATGGCAGTTTTATGAGGGGTAGAAGCTGCAGAAATGTAGGGTGACCCCTAAAATCCCTATATTTTTGGAAAGTACACATTCTGACAAATCCAACAAGGTTAAAGAGTCCTTTCTACACCAAAGTACCCATCTGCAAAGCTTTCCTAAAGCTAGTGGTTTTTATGACATTTGAGAAAATCGCATAAAAATATTGCAGTTTGCCGCATTTATCTCACACAATATCTTGCGTACAAAGGCAACACACCCCAAATAGGAACACCAGAGGTCTACTGAACAGTTTGATGCCCAATATGCATAGATATACCAAAGTCTGCGGTATGTACTGACCCCAAAATGAAAATAGCGCATAAGGATTTCTCGCCTGCCAGCTCAGCTTTTGCACACAGAGCCCCCTGACAGCCTATTATATGCAGTAAGACCCCCAAACTACACAGGGACCCCCAGAAAACCATATATTTTTGGAAAGTACACATTCTGACAAATCCAACAAGGGTAAAGAGTCCTTTCTACACCAAAGTACCCATCTGCAAAGCTTTCCTAAAGTTAGTGGTTTTTATGACTATTGAGAAAATCGCATAAAAATGTTGCAGTTTGCCGCATTTATCTCACACAATTTCTTGCGTACAAAGGCAGCTCACCCCAAATAGGAACACCAGAGGCCTACTGAACAGATTGATGCCCAATATGCATAGATATACCAAAGTCTGCGGTATGTACTGACCCCAAAATGAAAATAGCGCATAAGGATTTCTCGCCTGCCAGCTCAGCTTTTGCACACAGAGCCCCCTGACAGCCTATTATATGCAGTAAGACCCCCAAACTACACAGGGACCCCCAGAAAACCATATATTTTTGGAAAGTACACATTCTGACAAATCCAACAAGGGTAAAGAGTCCTTTCTACACCAAAGTACCAATCTGCAAAGCTTTCCTAAAGTTAGTGGTTTTTATGACATTTGAGAAAATCGCATAAAAATGTTGCAGTTTGCCGCATTTATCTCACACAATTTCTTGCGTACAAAGGCAGCTCACCCCAAATAGGAACACCAGAGGCCTACTAAACAGATTGATGCCCAATATGCATAGATATACCAAAGTCTGTGGTGTGTACTGACCCCAAAAAGAAAATAGCGCATAAGGATTTCTCGCCTGCCAGCTCAGCTTTTGCACACAGAGCCCCCTGACAGCCTATTATATGCAGTAAGACCCCCAAACTACACAGGGACCCCCAGAAAGCCATATATTTTTGGAAAGTACACATTCTGACAAATCCAACAAGGGTAAAGAGTCCTTTCTACACCAAAGTACCAATCTGCAAAGCTTTCCTAAATTTAGTGGTTTTTATGACATTTGAGAAAATCGCATAAAAATGTTGCAGTTTGCCGCATTTATCTCACACAATTTTTTGCGTACAAAGGCAAGTCACCCCAAATAGGAACACCAGAGGCCTACTGAACAGTTTGATGCCCAATATGCATAGATATACCAAAGTCTGCGGTATGTACTGACCCCAAAATGAAAATAGTGCATAAGGATTTCTCGCCTGCCAGCTCAGCTTTTGCACACAGAGCCCCCTGACGGCCTATTATATGCAGTAAGACCCCCAAACTACATAGGGCCCCCAGAAAACCATATATTTTTGGAAAGTACACATTCTGATTAATTCAAAATAGGTAAAGTTATTTTTGTACACCAAAGTTACACATGGCAAAGCTATGCTAAAAAAGATCAGGAATACTAATATAGGGATAAAAATGTGCAAATCAGTGAAACAACAAAATAAGTCACATGACAGTGTAATTAGTGGTCAGAATATCTGATCCAATAGTCACGCTGTCAAAATAAACAGTTTTTGGGGGAAATAAAATTAAAAAAAAGAAGTAAAATGAAAAAAATTTTTAAAAATTTTTAAAAAGTTTTTTTGAGTTTGTGTATACATGTGCACATGTAAAAGTTGTGTGACAGTGTGTATATGAGTGTATATGAGTGTATATAAGTGTGCAAAGTGGGGGAAAAAAAAAAAAACCCAACCTGTGCTAAATTGTGTTGTATGTGTGTATAAATGTATATAAATGTATGTAAGTGTGTGTAAAAGTGTGTATAAACAAAAATAAAGTCACACTTACCTGTCCTGAAGATCAGATCGGTTCCCTGCTCCTCCACGCTGCAGTCGTCGAAAGGAAGTGAGTAGGAGGCGGCTCAGGGGGGAAGCAGGAAGCAGTACAAGCAGCAGATGCGATGCGATCGCATCTGCTGCTTGTAGGATGGTCCTGCGATAATCGCATCTCAGGACCATCCCCCCCAACCCCCTCCGCTCGTTCCCCCATCTGCATATAAACATCCCCCATCTGCATATAATCCCCTCTAATGTAATTGTACAGAGTAATCATGTCCCCTCGCAAGCGCCTCTTTTCCAGAGAAAACAACCTCAAGCTTGACAGTCTAACCTCATAGCTTAAATCTTCCATCCCCTTTACCAGTTTAGTTGCACGTCTCTGCACTCTCTCCAGCTCATTAATATCCTTCTTAAGAACTGGAGCCCAAAACTGCACCGCATACTCAAGGTGAGGCCTTACCAGGGACCTATAAAGAGGCAAAATTATGTTCTTATCCCTTGAGTCAATGCCCTTTTTTATACAAGACAGCACTTTATTTGCTTTGGTAGCCACAGAATGACACTGCCTGGAATTAGACAACTTGTTATCTACAAAAACCCCTAGATCCTTCTCCATTAAGGAAAATGTAGGCTTTACATGTCCTTTAAGCATTAAAAATATATATGAATGAAAATGAACATGCACCTTTACTGAAAGACTTTCAGCAAAGGACTAAACCCAGGTCTGGATTGGGATTCAAAATAGGCCCTGCCATATCAAGTACACAGAGGTCCAAACAGCACAATAAATATTGACAGACTGTGTAGCAGCCCCTCTGGAATTTGCCAGAATACACAGATTGCCAGTCCGGGCCTGACTGAACCAACTGTACTGGGAAATCTTTGTACATGGTTAGAAAGTGTTTCAGGTTAAAACAAGTGAATTAAGAAAATCCAAACTAACTTCTCGATGAAGATAAAACAGAAATAAAAGCTGAAGCCATCTCTAATGGAAACAAAAATGTCTTTCCTGTATTCATGTATTAGTACTTGGACTAGTACCTTTGTGTGCTGTACTAAAGATATTAAAGGGAATCTAAAAACTGTTGCTCAACCACAACTTACTCACCACCACTCCTCAGCCATTAAAACGCGAAATATTATTCCAGTAAGAATTCCTCTGATCTGTGTGACCCTGGCTCCATGGCGTTTGTACCTGCAATTGATTTTAAAAGCTTTTCTGCCACCGAACAAATCAGTCCTTTATCCCCCATGTCAGATTCCAGTGTAATATAATGAAGCCACAATAATCTTTGTATGTAAGATAACAGCAAGGTGCCCAACACGTTGCTGGGAATCAGAAATCTCATTGGTGAATTCTCTTGCACTCCCTTCTTGGTCAGTAAAATGCTCACTGGTGAGTTTTGTTTTATCTGTAATTATGTTTTTGGAGAACTAGAGGGGACAGTGGGACAGTTTTCTGGATGGTTACTAAGACCTAAAAAAGATTTAAGATTTTTTTTTAACGTAACGTAATGTAAAGTGCCTTCAGTCAATTTTTAAATAAGTTCCCCACTAAGTAAGTTTGATACTGAATAACAGCATCAA
Organism: Xenopus tropicalis; assembly: GCF_000004195.4. Taxonomy (NCBI): domain Eukaryota; kingdom Metazoa; phylum Chordata; class Amphibia; order Anura; family Pipidae; genus Xenopus; species Xenopus tropicalis. Next base: position 99,740,941 of record NC_030683.2, read on the forward strand.
AAGTATATTTTTGAAACTTTTGAAAGCATCTGCCGATACAACCACTTGAGGTAAAGGAATCTACAACTTCACCCTTTCTGCGCCTTAAGGCAGTAATCAAGGCCCTGCGTGACATTGTTCATTTACAGGAAACTTATCAGCGGCAAATCTCAGCTTTATAAATATATTGTAGCAGATGTAAATCCATTATAGAGTTTGTAAAATATTTACATTTTCCTGCCTATTATTTAATAGTGACATAATAATAGGAGCGAACTTTTACCAAAAGAAGCCAATCAGCATTCAGCGTCTTTAAACAGTTTCATTGGTTGTAATTGGTTACTGAACCTTGAGCAAAGATGGGGCCGGTTATTACTTTACCCCAGTATCAAATCTCAGCTATCAATTACCAGCTTTGCAAATCTATTAAACGATACGTAAATCTGTTGTAGAGGATATAAAATAATTACCTTCTCCTGCCTTCCAGGAAGTCACATGGAGGTAACCTATTCTGTATGGGAGGTAGGTATTCCCATTGGCCCATGGGTATCATGGCTATTCCTTAGTTCTCTATCCTTTAAAAGGGGAGGAAATACATAATTTCTTTTCATCTGAGCAACTCCTCATTAGCAGGTATGTGGATTTAATGGAGGGCCTGAGGCAAGAAGAGGTCTCAGTAGCTGAGAAGATGCTTTCAACCCTTAATGAACATTAATGAAATTCAGTAAACAAGGATCCCCTGAATGAGGATAAACAAGTGGTTGGCAAACTTCTTTATGTAACACTCTAGGAGTGTGAGTAAGGAGTAACTAGAAAGAAGATTTTCTGATCCGCCAATGAGGAGCAATGTGGGGTTATTAATCCCCAGGTGACACCTGCCAAGTGTGGGGACCAGAGTGGAAAGGGACCAAGGCTAATGTTCTTATCCATGAAAGACACATGCTGATGGGATCCAGTACATTAAGGAGAACATTTATGATTGCACAAGCCTTTCGGCTGGAGAAATCATAAAGGAAACCCCACATGAGTTAAGGAACTCAAGGTTTCGGGCACAAATACCTTGTTGCTGAGCTTTTTTCCCCAAGCAAACTGTCTCAAACAATAGAAAGTCTGGTGATTAAAAGCTGCTGAAGATTTCCTTATTTAAGAAAGCTGCTCGGCGAAAAAAAACAAAAAAGAATGTGGTGTTTTTGCCCAAAACCCTGTGTTAGCCGAAAGGCTTGAGCAATCATAAATGTGCGCTTTAGTTGATTTTTTTGTTGATTTTTTCTTCTTCCCCAACTGGATATTGGTGTGTGCCTCAAACCCTTTTGTCATATCAGTGTGTACTGATTTATTTCCTCATAGGTGCAAAGGAAGTACTTATTGTGTTGGGTTGAAAACCCCCAATATGCTGTTCTTCCACTTCAGCTTATTCTTCCGCTTTTTCTTATTATTATTCTTAGCGCCCCCCATTTTCTAACCACTACTCCTCCTATAGTTTTTGGGGTATATACACCCAAACTCTCCACACTTCTTTGCCCTATAGCGGAGCAGGTTGCTTGTGCTTTTCTAAGTGATCCCGCCCCCCCCTGTCTTTTTGTGGTGCCGCTCTGAACACCCCAATTTTCCCATTGACTTTGACAGGGAAGATTTTCAAACTGCTGCCACACTTACAGCTTTGTAGCTACACCCCTCAAACTTGAATAACATAATCATGGGGTCACCCAAAATATAACAGAGACTTTGTTGGATGGCCCCAAAGTGGGAGGGGCTCACAACAGCCTATAAAATTTCATCCCATGACTTTAATGGGGAAATTGAAACTGCTGCCAATCTTACAGCTTTGAGGCTATACTCCCCAAACTTGAATCACACAGTCATGGGGTCAGCCTGAATGAAAATATGATGATGGTTGGATGCCCAAAAGTGGGCGGAGCTGTGAACAGCAAATCAGATTTTACCTATTGACTTGGCAGAAATCCAACCTGCTGCCATTCTCACAGTATTAACCCCAGGGTCCCCAAACTTTGCAGAGTAAAGGTGGCCATACACGAGCAGATCCGCTCGCTTGGCGATGTCGCCAAGCGAGCGGATCTTCCCCCGATATCCCCACCTACGGGTGGGCGATATCGGGGAGCATTTAGGTAAAAAAAATAATAATCCGATCGTTTGGCCCTGGGGCCAGACGATCGGATTATGTGGGCGGCAATGGGGCAGTCGGATCGGGGACCGCATCAACGAGCCGATGCGGTCCCCGATCCGACCAGATTTTCTAACCTGGCCGATCGAGATCTGGTTAATTTCAGGCCAGATATCGGTCGGCCAGGCCGATCTGCTCTCCCCATACACGGGCCGATTAGCTGCCGAATCGGTCCAAGGGACCGATATCGGCAGCTATAGTCGGCCCGTGTATGGCCACCTTTAGGCACCAGGTAACTGCGGCTCAAAGTTAGAAAAAGTGGGCAGAGCCACCAACAGCCAATTAGGGTTTACCTATTGACTTTCAATGGGGAAATTCAACCTATTGCCATTCTCACAGTCTTAACCCTAGGGTCCCCAAACTTTTCACAGTTCATCACTAAGGGACGGCAGTTTTAGTTTTGAAAAGTTGGGCGGAGCCACCTACAGTTAATCAGATTCCACCTACTGAATTTTATTGGTTTGATGCCAGGGTCCCAAACTTTGCACAGTCAGTCAATGGGTGACTATGTTACAAGTTTTGAAAAGTGGGTGGGGCCAACAACAGCCAATGAGATTTCACCTAAAGATTTCATATGTTTAAATTTAAACTGCTGCCATTCATTAAATATTAATACTAAGGTCCCCAAACTTTGAAGAGCTAGTCACCAGCTAACTGCGGTTCAGATTTAGAAAAAGTGGGTGGAGCCACAACAGCCAATCAGATTTTAACTATTGATTTTCAGTGGGGAAATTCAACCTGCTGCTATTCTTACAGCATTAACACCAGGGTCACTAGTGGACTGCATTTTTAGGTTTTAAAAAGTGGGTGGAGCCACCAACAGCCAATCAGACTTGACCTATTGATTTTTTTTGGTTTAAATTTAAAATTCTGCCTTTCTCACACTATTTATGTCAGGGTTCCCAAACGTTAAACAATCAGTCACTGGCTGACTACATATTCTGGGTTAGAACAAGTGGGTGGAGCCAATCCATTTCCACCCATTAAATTTCATTGGTTTATATTTTATATGATGCCATTATTTAAGTATTAATTCCAGGGTTGTTAAACTTTTCAGAGTTAGTCACTGGGTAGTTGCCATTCAAAGTTAGAAAAAAACAGGCGGAGCCACCAACAGCCAATCACATTTCACCTTTCAATGGTGAAGTGTAAAATGCTGTCAGTCTCACAATTTTTATGCCAGGGTGCCCACTGTTTGTCACTGGGTGACAAACAGTTTACTTTTAAATCCAGCCAACTCCACTGAAGCATGGTTCTACTCAGCACTTTCCCAAGCAATACTCCTGCCTATGCATTAGTCATCATTTTCACTTATTTAAAATGTGAAACTTACTCGTGGTTCTGTGATGTAATCTGAATTTTATGCCCAGCCAATTCTAATGAGGCTGAACCTAGATATATATAATAGCAAGTTGTAGTGTAAAATTCCTTGTTACAAAAAACTACAGAGATGTGCTCAGAATAATATCTTGTTTATCCTATTTTGTGTGTGTGTGTCTGTGAAGGCGCGAGAAGAAGGGTCATTTACAACCGCAAGTGCAGCTGCGCTTTCCCAGCAGTAAGTTGCACGTTACCCCATTATTTAAAGGTACTTGCATCAAAATGCTCTCTTTGCAGCTCAGTGCTGCTTAGTCCTTCCCGCCTCCTCCCCTGCATGAAGTACTGCTGACCCTATAGATGCAGGAGAAATGTGGTGTATAGACACCTTGTGTCTATAGGGGCAGCGCAGTTACATCTAAAGAATAGGGTGCATCTGCCAATTGCACGCTAAAACCTGGAAATGACGTCAAGTGATTGTGTTCAATTTGCGAAAAAATGGGCATACAGTTGCTTTAATTTAAAGGAATCCCTCACAATTGCACCAGATGCAACACAGTTGCTTCAGACACAACACCTCCTTGCAACTGCAACTGTGTTAGAATTCTGGAAAAAAACCTGCATTTTAGGGAAAATGACGATTGCGTTTAAAATTGCCCCTTTTTACCTTATGAGTACATACACATTTGTGCTACCAAAGGACCTATAGAAACATGTTAATAATTAAAATATAATATTTGCAAGAGAGGTGGAAAAAAGGTGGTAAAGGTGGTAAAGAAGTATCAAAACATTGGGATTCTACTTCCGGGGCAGCTTTTGGAAAAACAGTATTGTAGCTCAGATTTGTAGGCTGTTGTTTTTTTTTTTTTTCCCAAACCATAGACATTTTACATTTTCCAAACTTTAAAACACTCCATAAAGACCCATTGATTTGGGAAAACATATTCAATGTAAATTGAGTAATCAGACAGTGATGAATCATAATCAGCAATCTGTTTCTATTTTCCTTTTGTTTCAAATGTACCTAGATTGTACCTACATTTTTCCTGCATCAATTACATTTTATTATGTGACACTGTAACATTTATAGGACTCCTTATTATCTTTAGCTGTGTTACTACAATGCTTGGTCATGTGACTTTAAACAGACTCTTTACAATGTTTATCTCCAGTACAACAATGCTTGGTCATGTGACATGATACAGACATTGTGACATCACAATACCAAAGAAGGGTTACACACATCACAGGCACAGTGTGATCAGTCTATACTCAGACTTGGTGACTGGCAGAGGTGAGTACAAGTTGTGGTCAAATATGTTTATGTTTAATTTATTAGAAAGTCCCTATATAAATGAGCAAGAATATGTAAACTAACCTCAATTGTATTAACAAAGATCATTCTAAAAAATGTGTATAAGCAGTATAAAAATATATATATACCTCAATTAATAAATAATAATAAGCACTTTCAATGTGAATGAAAGTCTGTATTAACACATATCAGAATTAGTTGCTGCAGCTAAAATTACTTGATGTTTCCCAAACATGATTTATTATTGCAGTGTCTTGTTTTAATATACTTCAATACAGCAATCCATATACATTTTGTATATGTATCCATGGCAGTTGTCCGATACATTTCACTAATTTCACTGGTTACACTAGAGGTATTTATATTTGTGTGCCTAATATATTTGCATTTGTATGTATTGCAGTTAAAAATCATATCAATCAAGAGTCTTATAATTATTACAATTACAAAACTGAAATTCCAGTTTTAGATTTCAATACTGTAACATTTATTTGACTCGTTATGATGTTTATCTTCAATACAACAATGCTTGGTCATGTGACATGATACAGGCATTGTGACATAACATTATGACATCACAATACCCAAGAAGGGTTACACAAATCACAGGCACAGTGTGATCAGTCTGCATTCAGACTTGGTGACTGGCAGAGGTGAGTACAAGTTGGGGTCGATATGTTTATTTTATATGAACAGTTTGCAAATCTGTATACACCAGCAGAGATTAATAAAAGTGTTAGAAAAGTCATTTTTAAGATCAATTTGAATTGAAAGCTGTATTAAAGCATATCAGAATTAAACATAGTGGTCCCCAAATGCCACATTTTTGTTGTTGAGAAGTCTCGTTTAACTATGGTAAAACAAAGATTGTAGTGTAACAGTCCTTTCACATTATATATTTGTATTTGTATGAAATAGAGTTAATGATCATAAAGTCTTATAATTATTACAATGATAAAATCTGCTTGAAAAGCTGAACTTTATATTCAGATTGTATTACTCTTATGATTATTAACTCCAGTTCCTAAATACTTTGTCTTGTGACATCATCGTGTTTATTGTTTTTTTACATAAACATATTTTAATAATCCATCCTTTTCTCCTTTAGACTTTGGTTATACCATGGCCTCCGCTAGGCGCTTTTTCTGTTTCAGAAAACTCTTTAAACCTTTTATTCAACTATGTAACATCCAAAATAGAAGCAAAAATTCATCTAATCATAATAATGAAAGATCAACTGTGAAAAACAGTGCACAAAATGCTGAAGCTAAGACAAGAAAGGTTTCTGGATTTTTTTCAAAACTTTGTTTTTGTAAGAAAACAAATACATTAGAAGAAGAACCACAAACCTGCACTGATAATGTAGAACTAAACACTGCTGTAAGCAGCTGTATAACAGAGGAAGTGAGAAACGAGCTCCCCGTCCCCTGCAAAGCAGAGCAAGAAAGAAGCACAGACTTCAGTGCCTGCGCAGATGAGGAACAGGTATGTGAGCTCTCCACCCTCTGCTTAATAGAGGAAAGCCCCAAAGAGGCGGCAATTGTGGAACTAGAAGAAACCACAGAATCCGAATGCAAAGATGAAAAGGAACAGAATCTCTCAACCAACAGCCTGGAGGAAGAGAGATCTGAGACCTGCAATGAAAATCAAGATGATTCCACCACTTGCAAAAAGGAGGAACAGAAAACTGAACCTGATTCCCCTCTTTGCAAAATAGAGGAACATCAAAGCAAAAAGAAGAAAAAGACCAGAAAGGTGGCAAGGAAAGGAAAGAAGAATAACAAACAGACCATCAAGGTTGAATTAGAAGAAGAACCCTCCACTATCTGCCTAAAGGAGGAAAATAGCAAAAAGATGGCCAGAAAAGAGAGAAAAGCTAAGAAACGCCTTATCAAGGCAGAAATAGAGAAACAACCAGAATGGGACTCTGTGGGCTTATACAAACCCCTATATGCCTGCAGAAATGAGCCATTCACTTACAAAGCTGAGGAATGTAAACCAGAACCGGATTTCACTCCTTGGATGAATAAGGAGCATGAAATCACACCCTTCTCACATGAGAGAAGGGACAAAAAGGAGGCAAGGAAAGGAAGAAAGTACAACAGACAGACTATCAAGGCCGAGGAAAAGAATAAGAGAGAAAAGATAACGGATGAATACAAATCACGCACAAGATTCTATGCGGATGAAGAGAATGAATTCTCTGATGATTCTTGCAAGTACATTGGAGTTCCAGGCCAGCCCTTCCCTGACGGGACTGATGCCTGGATCCCTGAACTGAACCTGACACAAGAGCATAAAATGGCCCTGCGAGGCAGGGAATGTCTGGACGACAGAATCATTGATGCAGCTCAGTCCTTGCTGAAAATCCAGTTTGAGGCAGAGGGGCTTCAAAGCTGCCTCCTTTCCCAAATTGGATTTCATGCAGTTAAAGGACCATCAGTACAGATTCATTATGACAGTGTAGAGAGACATTGGTTGACAAGCTGCTTTAAAATGGATCATGTGGAGATTGCAGACAGTGCTGCGACTAAACACCATTGCACCTTATTGAGGAAGCAAATAAATGACTGCTATAGTGAACTAGTGAATGATCCTGAAGGAACTATGGAAATACTTGATGTTGATGAACAAAAAAACAATCATGACTGTGGGGTTTATGCTATTGCTAATGCATTTGAGTTCCTGTCTGGCGGAACCCCCATCTGCAAGTACGAGAGCAAGAAAATGAGAAGACATCTCATTGGTTGCTTTGAGAGAAGGAAGTTTACTGAATTTCCTAAAAAAGTAGACACCTGTGTGGTTGAATTGGAACCCAAAGTAAACATTACATGGCTGGATAGAAAATGAGCTGAAATGTAAAGAATCAGCTTCTGAATCTAATATGCCAAAAGATAAGTTACTTCTACTAATTTAAAAAAGGAAGGCAATATCATAGGAAAGGCCAGCCAAACGATAAATTCTCCCAGTTACCCTCTAATATTCCAGTTGAAGGAAGAAGAGGAAGAAGTCTGGGAGACAAACTGTTGGGAGGGAGAGGTGGCGGACATATAAAGGCTGGTGAACAGACTGACTTTCCTAAACAGTTAGCAAATGCTACAATAAAAATGAGAATATATGGATTACTAGTAAATGTTTAACTTTTGTCTTTACTAAGGAAGTGTAATGTGCCTCCTTTTTCTCACATAGTAGTTGTCCCATTTTGCTTTATGGCTGAGATTAACTATTTTCTACCATTTTGAGGTTTTGCTTGTGTTTTTAATAATCCCCAGCAGTAAGAAAGATAGGAAAGGGTTATTTTATCACTTTACTCTAAGAATTCTAGCAATAATGCAACAGATCTAAACTTGGGAAGGTGATGCAAAGGGGAGAAAGTCATGTGAAGAATTGGCACTGGGGTCCTTTGGTCTATAGTCACCCAAAGAGCAATTAAATTATTATGGTGAATAAGTGTAATAGCAAGGTACATGTGCTGTGTAGGGATACTTCTAAAAGCAGCACTAGGCTAGATTTGTATGTAGGTTGTTATTGTATACATGTATCTATTCTAATTGCTATGGCACAGGGGCTGTTTGATTGCTGCAACTGAGCAGTGGTATTCAAAAGTAACAGAGGTAGAAAACTGCACTCAGATAATAGAGCTCATATAAACAGGGTTCAATAATAATTAATATGCAAGGAATAAACAATTACATATCAAAAGATACAAGGCCCGTTAACTCCTTGTGGTAACAGCAATAGTTTGGCACAAACAGAGTATAAAAAACATAAAAATAGTGCAGCTTTAACAGATCTGTCTGTAATTATAAAACAGAACAGATCCCAAATAAGATATAATTAATCCTTATTGGAGGTAAAACAATCCTATTGAGTTTATTCAATATTTAAATGTTTTTTAGCAGACTTAAGTTATGGAGATCCAAATTACGGCAATATCCCTTATCCGGAATACCTAAGGTCCCGAGCATTCCAGATAACAGGTCCAATACCTGTAGTTACTAGTATATACTAGTATATACGGTATGTTATTTAGTACCCCATTCAATATCTAAACATACCTAGTGGGAAACTAACTTAAAGGACATGGAAAGGCTCCTTCCTGCTTCGTTTTGCTGGGACCCCACGACCGGCGCATGCGCAGTAGAGCGAAAAGCCGACTTCTCTGTTAAAGTTTAGCTTTTCACTCTACTGCGCATGCGCGCGCACGGAAGCAGGGAGGAGGAGGCGCTGCAGGTACCCCGGGCTGGTGCTGTTCTCTCAGAACAGGGGCACCAGCCAGGGTAAAAGGTAGGCGATTTAAGTCACTTGGGGGTGCCTAACATTTTGGCACCCCCAAGTGACTTTGCCTTTCCTTTAAGACCTCAGTAAAAGCCCAATGATCAAACCCAAGCTTTCCAAAATATGGAATTAAGGTATTTAAAAACTTTGAGAATTTTAGGTTTTAGTTTCCAGTTATATATGAGATAGAGTCTATATAATCAAACAGAGAGTAACTGGTGGTACAGAAATGTGATTCTTTACTTGTGGCATCTTTTGTCTTAGAGTGGTAACCCCAATGTCAAGGTTGCATCTGCATCCTTCTCATAAGGAACAATATCTCTGACATTCTGTGGTTATATGGCAAATTAGACCAACAAGTTGATTTTACTATTGGTCTCTGGTATATAATTATTGCATCTAAACCAAAACACAGAACATCATGTTACTGAGAAAGCCACAAAACTGACATAACAACCCAATTTGAAAGTTGCTGAAACTAAAAATAATATTTATTGCTATAAAGAAGAAGAAAATACTTTATTCCAACTATACATGGCAGTATTAAAGGACATGTAAACCCCACACACAAAAATTTAATCAGTGAACAGCCTCTTTGAAATCTTTCAATACCTGCCACACTGGTTGTCCAGGGGTTAATAGTAAGGCAGCAACATCTCCTTAATCACTTAGATTTCCTTCTCCTGTAACCCACTTAGCCCCCTCCCTCAGGAATTTGCTTTGGCTGTGGGCTTGTGGGCATGCTCAGTGTTCTAAGCTCAGATTACTAAACACGCCCTCCAGTCTAGCAGCCAGTGAAGAGATGGCATTGCTGGTTCCCACAGAAACTCAGCTCTAGCTGTCTGCTTCAATTTTTTTCTCCCAACCAACTCTACTGCGCTCAGCTCAAACAAAGCAGAACTTTTATCAAACAGTTCTGCCTGTGTGAGCCTGTATTTTTGATGAAATGTATGCTGAATAAGGGTCTGTCTATACCCCAAGCCCCAGCTGCATCCTCACCCCTGGCTACTACCTGTCTGCCTCAGTGTGGTTCTCGGCCCCAGCACGTCATGTCACCACGCCACACTTGCCAAGGACCACACTGAGGCAGACAGGCAGTAGCCAGGGGTGAGGACGCAGCTGGGGCTGGGTAAATGACCTTGGGGGCCGTAGTTTGAGGACCCCTGTTGTAGACTGTCCTTTAACCTTCTGCTCTTTAAGGACCGAAGAATTTAGAGCCGAGGACCATTAAATGGGATGCCAAAAAGACTATAAAGGCAAACATTTTTGAATGCCTTTTCATGAATCATACCTTATGAAATTATATGTTCTGAAATATGCTAAATTAATATGATGCTCTTCCCTTTCCTTATCTCAAAGCAAAGGAAAGCTGCATCTTAGTGACTGTTTATACAGATCTTATAACTCTGCTTATATTAGAGGTGGGAGAGTGACAGAACAAAGGAATGTTCCATTAGTGCTCCAAAATGGCAAGACATTGGCACAATATGGATTTTTAATTAAAAAAAACATGCATACAATTTTTTCAACATAAGTCCAATTTACTGTGCCATAAATCTGCTATTAATGCTTCCCCAACAAACTCTCAAAGGGATGCAATGAAGAGATCACATACAGGAGCACATAGTTAGAAAAAAAACAAAACAAAAAAAAAAAAAAGTATTTTTAAAAGCTAGACTATATTATGCATGTGGGTATGTAAGACACAAGAGCCGCAAAGTTCAAAAACAGGAAGGATTGTTGTTTACCACTGCAAGAGTTTAACCTTTACAATCTAGAATTAATAACTCTAAATTATGTTATCTGTGACATTTTTGTGGCATGGAGGAGGAAAAAAAAGGGCTAGTTTTCATGAATTTAAGTCATCAAATTCTAACATGATTTACAAAATTCAGAGACATCTTGAAGGGCTAAGTTACAAGGTGAAAATGTCTTCCAGTAATAATTAATATCAAAGCAGGTAAACTTTCTACTATTCTGCATTCTACTGGTCACCCTGCCATTTCTTACTGTCCGTGCAGAAAACGATTCACATATAATGATAGTAATAATAGTAAATCAAATAACAGCATAGGAACAGTGTTGTAGTAATAAAGTCATTGTTCTGGTAATGTCACGTATGTGCGACTGCATTCTGTACCAAATATTACTGGAATCTCAGTCAAAGAAATACTGCTCTTTATTTCTAAACAAAAACATTAGACAAAATATTTAAGGCGGTTATCAGACCAGCTTTTGGCAAACCCATTATAATAATTACATGAATTCCAAATTAATGTTAATTTAAAATTATGTAAGTATGCAATGCAGTGTGTTGGGTTATTTCACTGCACTGAATAAACTCTTCACAGCCCAAGATGGGCAGTACCATGTAATGTCAATTATAATTTCCGAACAAAGCTCTCCATTTTTTTCCCCACAGAACAGCTGGAAAACTCTGTGTAGTACAGGCACAGGATCTGTTATCCAAAAACCCACTATCCAGAAATCTCCAAGTTAAAGTAAGGTCATCTCCTATAGACTTGATTGTAATCAAATAATTCAAATTTTTAAAAATGGTTTCCTTTTTCTATGTAATAGTAAATCAGTACCTTGCACTTATCTCAGTTAAGATATAAAGAATCCTTATTGTAGGCAAAACAATCCTACTGGGTTTATTTAATAGTTACATGATTTTCTAGTAGACTTGGGGTATGGCAATCTAAATTACAGAAAGATCCCTTATCTGGAAAACTCCAGGTCCCAAACTTTGGATAAAAGGTCTCATACCTGTACTAGTAGTTGATGCTTCCAGTATATATACCGGAGGTTCAACAGAGAATAAATGTCTGCGGTTATTATATGTATAAGAAACACTGTCCTACAGTGTTGGGGCTTCTTACTTTGAAAAACAAACTTTTGCAAATGATAGAAAAGATATTTTCAGGAGGGAAATATTCATATTATGCATTGTAGGACCCATTATCCAGAATGCTCGGGACCAAGGGTATTCCGGATAAGGGGTCATTCCGTATTTTGAATCTCCATACCTTAAGTCTACTAAAAAAATCAGTAAAATATTAATAAACCCAATAGGATTATTTTGCCTCCAATAAGGATTAATTATATCTTAGTTGGGATCAAATACAAGGCAGTGTTTTATTATTACAGAGAAAAAGGAAATTGGTTTAAAAAATCTGAATTATTTGATTAAAATGGAGTCTATGAGAGACAGACTTTCCATAATTCTGAGCTTTCTGGATAATGGGTTTCCGGATAACAGATCCCATACCTGTATCTGGCAAAAAACCCTTGCTAAAAAGGAATGTTACCAGACACTGGGTGGTACTACTCAATAGGCCATGCAAAAGGGCTTATTTGTTGTGGTAAGCATTGCTGCCTTGCAGCTTCTGGAGTCCTGGGTTTGATCACAGCCAGGGCACTAACTGAACGTATTCTGTTCAGACATGATGCAATTTTTTTATGCCTATCTAAAATTTTAATAAGTACATAAGGGTTTTTTTTTTATTTGCCATTTTATACAAGCTGCAACTCCAGCATATGCACCTTTAGAATAAGGCACATCAAAGCTATTTATACTGAATTTGTGTCCTACTGAAAACTCTTTGGTCTTTTACACACTACAGCTTTAAATGTTATAAATAATAAATTATGCCAATTCTTGTGATAAAAAAAATAACATTTGCTTGTTGCTATAAGTCTGTCTACTAGCCATTTCCCTGACCGCAAGCAAACTGCCATCTCAGAGACAAAGGAAAGGAAAGGTGTAGTTTGCTCCTCTAATAAAGATGTCAGACTATAAAATAATATCTCGTAAATGATCTATGCTTAGTCAGGCTTGTGAATCGCTATAAACAGTTTATATGGATCACAAGCAAGCTCATTTGTATAACACATTGAGTGCCTTGCTTCATGTTTTACACTAGGTATATCAACTATAGCACCCCTCAGGTAAGCTGCACTGCAGAGACAATACTTTGTGCATACAGTAGAATAAGGCATCATATTTTATCATCTAGATACTAAGAGAATATATTCACACTTCATTGACTCGTGGCAGTGGCACTGAAAAAAAAAAAAAACATACTGTGAGGTCTACTGCCATGCAATTTGCTAACATCACAAACGCCGGCACTTTTTATCAAAGCTACCATTAAGCTTACATGTCCTGCCAAAGGAGCTAGGAATACAAAGCATGCGCATGACATGGTGAGAACAGATACTACATCATTATGCTAGCAAGGTGCAAAGGACATGAGATGGAAAGGTGGACATCAGAGCAGGCCTGGCCCTATATTTGTAGCTACCAATCCGCTTTTAATGTTGTGCCAGTTAAATTAGAGAGGAACAGTACACATAAAATGTAGAAGAGCACTGCCTGCCAAAAAAAGCAGGATTTACATATTTGGCAACAACTTAAAACACAAGAGTACAGAGGATTTATGTTGTATTTTGAATTATGTATTTATGTAAAAAAAAAAAAAAAAAACTTAAGTGAGAGGTGTCACTGAAAAATTGATAGAGATGATAAGAGCTGAACGAAGGCACTGGATATTTACTGTTAATCATTAATGAAAAGGGTTATAAGGAGTGATCACATTTAGAACATACACAATTATAAGAGGTTGGAAGTAAAAATATTGTAGGTTACTGTGCAAAAATGATCCTAAAAAAAGATTCTAAAAGGGATTAGGGAAACAGTGATGGTTTGGAAGTTGGCAACCATGGATTGGTAGCAGCATTATCATAGATACAGGGCTTATTTGACTGTAAAGAGGAGGATTTGAGATCATCCGTGGATTATAATCCGAGAACCAATCTGAGGGGCACAAAGTGCCCAAAGTAAAACTGACACTGGACAGTTTAATTGGCAAGGTGGAGAACTGGTGAGTTCCAAGCTGACATTGATGAACTTTCAATAGGTTTTTATCTGGAAGATGGACAAACTGTTCTGCAACAGAAGAAAAGTTAAATTGGCCAAAATCTGCAAAGGGGATTTATGTATGCCACATTCCCATTACTTCTACTTGGCCTTTTTCAGTCTTAAATATATCCTGCTGCCCTAATCTACCGCACCTGTAGCCAGTTATATTTGCACTCACAGTGTGTGTTAATCCTTCCTTGAGTCTACCTTATAGCCATGTGGTATTCCCTATAATTTTTTGCTTGTCAAATGCTGCCATCAATTATTTACGCAAAGATTCATACAGGCTCTACCTCCATGTAATAGTTACATAGTTACTACATAGGGTTGAAAAAAGACCAGAGTCCATCAAGTTTAACCCATTCAAGTAAACCCAGCACCCACAAGCCACACCTACCAATCTATACACTCACATACATAAACTATATATACAACCACTAACACTAACTGTAGATATTAGTATCACAATAGCCTTGGATATTCTGATTGTTCAAGAACTCATCCAGGCCCCTCTTAAGGCATTAACAGAATCTGCCATTACCACATCTCTAGGAAGGGCATTCCACAACCTCACTGCCCTCACTGTGAAAAACCACCTACGCTGCTTCAAATGGAAGCTCCGTTCCTCTAATCTAAAGGGGTGACCTCTGGTGTGTTGATCGTTTTTATGGGAAAAAACAACATCCCCATCTGCCTATAATCCCCTCTAATGTACTTGTACAGAGTAATCATGTCCCCTCGCAAGCGCCTCTTTTCGAAGAAAACAACCCCAACCTCGCATGGCTGGAACTAGGAGGTTAGGTGGCATTATTGGGAGCCTATGGTTTCAGAATCTACCCGAGAAGAGCAACGTCAAAGAGTATAAAAGTTGTTTGTTTTGATTTTAGGAACAAGAGCCTTTACATTTTCAGGAATAGAGAGAAGGGGACTCTGCCCTCTGTCTGATTTGCAAGTGTTACTAGAAGGACATGGCTATGCCATAAGCCATGGAAGCCTTAGTTTAAAACAAGATATTTTCAAAAATTCTTTTACACAAGTAGAAGGCATTTGTATAGAAACACTATTGTGACGCAACAGCACATTGCATTATACATAAGAAAAACAATTATGTATAATTAACAGCTCTTAGGGCACAGACATTAGGAGAAAACAATAAAAGGGTTGACACAATAACAGAAAGCTACAGCAATCAACCAGTGATCCAACTAGTGATTCAAATGATCCAATCAGAATCACACAAAGTTTTAGGGGCCAACACTCTTGGTCAGATGCATCTAACAAAGTAGGACAGCCTCCAAGGATTTTTACAGTTACAAATGCTATGGTTTTTTTTAAAAGCTATGTTCTTTCCAATAAATGAGAAAGAGTAGGGGTTGAAAAGTTGAGTTAAGGCCACATAACCTTAAATGAGTTTGAGTGTTGTGCTATCTAGAGCAATAATACAATTTTAAAAGGTGAATACATGTGTGTGTGTGCGTGAGTGTGTGAGAGTGGGGGTGTATTCACCTTTCCTTGTCCTTCCCTTAACATTCATAGCCAATGCAATTCAGCAAACTCGTACTTTTTTAAGAGGTATCATTGCTCAATATTCAGGGATGCCAAGGTTGCATAGTCATTAGTTGACATGCTCACAATTAAGGGCTCTGCCACATGCCAGTCTTATCAAGTATCTAAAGCGCAATTAATACAATTGATTTTGTTTCTGGACAAGATGTGGAAGTGTGCTGATATTTTGTCCTATCTGATTAAAAGTAAGTTAGCAACACTGGCAGGAATCCACTTTTAAATTTTTCCTTGGACCTGAATCTGCACTTATCCGTCTGGTTAAGTTTCAGAGAAAAAGAAAGAGACATGTCAGTACTTCCCATCCTGAAGGGCTTCCCAGAGACTTGTATCTTTTACAACTTCCTAATCTCAGCAGAACTTTTACTTTCCCCTTTGAAACAAAGAATAAAAAACTTCATATCATTAAAGCAATGCTAACAAGCTTGGCAGTTTATAAGGGAAATAATGGGTCCCCAACCAGTGCTCTCTTTCTACCCATCTCCTCACCAGCAGAGTGATTAGAGAGCTTAAAACACATTATTAAGATTTGGCACAGTACAGCTTGCTCTTAAACTGCAGTAGCTTTACCTGAAAAATCTTTGCACTATATTAAATTGGGGATGAATATGTTCTTGGGTAATACCTCAAAATTTACTACAAAAAAATAATACATTAAGTCTGTGTAAAAGCAGAAAGAGCATGTGAAAAAGAGAAATGTGTATGCTTGAAATAGAGAGGGTGCAGGTATAACAGAGAGACTGTGTATGTTTATAAGTTAATGCAAGAACGAGAGAGAAGGCATGTGCGTGTGCACATAAAGTGACCACATATGTATCTTTATTTGTGTAGTACTTTGCTTTATAATACAATGTCATTCAGTGGCTACTAAAGAAAATAAAGTGCTGTCTTGTATAAAAAAGGGCATTGACTTAAGGGATGAAAACATAATTTTACCTCTTTATAGGTCCCTGGTAAGGCCTCACCTTGAGTATGCAGTGCAGTTTTGGGCTTCAGTCCTTAAAGGGGAAGGAAAGGCTAAGTCACTTGGGGGTGCTAAAATGTTAAGCACCCCCAAGTGACTTGAATCGCTTACCTCGTACCCCGGGCTGGTGCCCCTATTAGGAGAAAACCGCACCAGCCCGGGGCACCTGGGGCGATGCGCTTCCTCCTTCCTTTCCCTTAGACTCCGAGTCCGGCGCATGCGCAGTAGAGTGAAAAAGCCGACTTCTCTGTTAAAGTTGGGCTTTTCACTCTAATGCGCGCGCAGCGAGAGAGGAAGGAGGAAGCGATCGCTGCTACCCCGGGGCTGGTGCTGTTTTCTCCATACAGGGGCACCAGCCCGGGGTAGAAGGTAAGCGATCTAAGTCACTTGGGGGTGCCTAACATTTTGGCACCCCCAAGTGACTTAGCCTTTCCTTCTTCTTTAAGAAGGATATTAATGAGCTGGAGAGTGTGCAGAGACGCGCAACTAAACTAGTAAAGGGGATGGAAGATTTAAGCTATGAGGTTGTACAAGGGATTATAGGCAGATAAGGGGGTGTTCTTTTCTCCCATAAAAAATGATCAACGCACCAGAGGCCACCCCTTTATATTAGAGGAACGGCGCTTTCATTTGAAGCAGCGTAGGTGGTTTTTCACAGTGAGGGCAGTGAGGTTATGGAATGCCCTTCTTAGTGATGATGTAATAGCAGATTGTGTTAATTTGTGATACTTATATCTACAGTTAGTATTAATGTTTGTATATATATATATATATATATATATATATATAGCCAGTTGGTGCACACCACTAACAATGATTATACCTGGGTGCAAGAGCAAATATAGTACAATAAGACAAAAAAGTGTCAACACTTTTTTGTCTTATTATATATATATATATATATATATATATATATATATATAGTTTGTGTATGTGTTGGTATAGATTGGTAAGTATAGGTTGTGTGTGCTGGGTTTAATTAAGTGGCACAGGAAGGAGGACATATTTATAAATGCACACAAATATATCAGGGAATGTTCCTTAAGAAGGATTTCAGCAATAAAATTCCAGTGGTAGGAAGCAGGAATAAAAAGGTTTAAGATAGGATTCAACGCAAAAAGTGAATCTGAGGGGATATCCAGGAATGCACATAGACGTAAGTAAAGAAATGTAGTAAAATGTGGAGCACTAAAGGTTAACAAAGTAAGTTTATCTTTGCTTGACAGGGTGCCACGATAAAGGTTTTAGCAGGTTCACCCTTAGGGGAGAGTGGGAGAATTCTTACTGCAATGTTCAAGGCTGATTGCAATGGGGAGAGGTTGGTTACTTGTATGTAAGTTGTCTCAGCAGCAAAGAATAAAGGCAAAAATAAGACTTCTAGTAGTTGGTTGAAAAATCAACAGGCTTGGGCACTGGCATTAATATGATTAAGAAGGAAATTTAGAAGTCCAAAGATCACTCCCAGACAAAATGCAGAATCAAAAGGGTTAATTAGCATGGCATGAGAAGTAAGTGTGAAATGTAGAGCAGGTCCATGTTAAAAAGAGATGTGATTATTGTCGCGAGCAACTAATCTCCCTGCAATGCCATCCCACCGGCTAGAATGTAAATCACCAGTGGGATGACATACGCGGCATCACAATTTGCCTTGAGAGGAAACTTCAGGCGACTTCGGCAAATCATGGTGCCGCTTATGCCATCCCACCGGCGATTCACATTCTAGCCGGTGGGATGGAATTGCGGGGAGATTAGTCGCCCGCGACAACGAAGATTTGTCGGGCGGCCACTAATCTCCCCGTGTGTGACTGCCCTCGGGGAGGTAATGTCCCACATAGAGATTAGTAGCCCATGACAGATCTCTGCTTATATTTCTAATAATATTTAATCCTGTCTGAACTGTTATTGTACTTTAAAAAAATATATATATATATTTGAAAATCTCAGAGTATAGTGGCCCATTCATGAGACTTTTTTTCTGGCAAACTGGATGGTGATTTTATCAATGTGCGTTACCATTACTAAATAACTGTTTCTCTGCCTCAGCATGACTACTGAGCAGTAAGTGGCAGCCGTTACTTGTAAACTGTCGCTGTTGTATTGAAAATAAATATATTCAGGCCTTGCACTTCAATTAGAGCTCAGATATTTATCGTACGCCTCTAATTTTATTGGAGTGAATTTTTCTAGCACAGAAGTTCATTTTTTTTCTGAATATTTTTTACATTCCTTTCAGTGGAATTTGGCTAATTTACGCTTGCCCTGTTAAGCTGTGGCACATGACATTTTTATACATATACAGAATTTCCATAATTGAGAGAACTTGCTGAATTTAGTTTTATGTAATGCTCACTGCAAAGCAGGTGGCAACAATCCTAGGCAGAGTCAATAATTTTAAACAGAAATATAGAACAGAAAAAACTAACTATCTTCTATCATGATATTAACTAGACACAACAATATCTATGTATTACAATGAAGCTTGACATTGAAGTAAGTGTTTTCATCTTAAAGGTAAAAAAAAAACAGAAATGAATAAAAGAAGAGCATATTTTGTATATGGCAGTATACTCTCTCACAAGGCCTCAAACTTAAACTGAATACAGTATGAGATAAGCTATTAAAAGGACATCAGTTCAATCTGTAATAAATGTTCTGAAACGGAGTGTGTTACCAGGCTCCCAAATCACCCCCTGTGGCCCAATAAGTGTCAGTGCTTTGTCTCCTCTATTGCAAGGGTTACTCATAGAGCAGGTGAATTATATGACAAACACTGTGATGTAGTAGGAAAGTGAAGGGTATGATATGCAGCGTTTGTCTGAGCTACTACTTCTTGTGGCTTCATTCTGAATGTATCCTTGTGGAATAGGCACTGATCTTGACTTCCAGTAATATGCACTGAATATAAAAAGTTTACACACCTCGGCACAATGGCAGTTAATTAAAAAAAAAAAAAAAAAAAATAAAGAAAATCCTGTCAGAACTTATTCCAACTTTTATTACAGCACTCAGTCTTTTTGGGTAAGAGTCTATCAGTTTGGCATATCTGGACTTGCCAATTTTTGTATTGCCTGGCAATTTTTAGCAATTTTTTCCAGATCTGTCTAATTGTAAGTGCACAGCTCTCTTCAAGTCAACCCACAGATTTTCAGCTGAATTAAAGTCTGGGCTCTGGCTGGGCCGTTCCAGAACACTGATCTGAATGAAGCCATTGCTTTGTTGATTTAGATGTATGCTCTGGTTCATTGTCATGTTTACCTTGACGTGGTATGGTGGCTTACTAATCTTATGATCATAATTTTGTAACTAATAACCCCTGTTTTTGTAAATGCATTAGCATAGATAATTTACTTATGAACCAGGGAATGTGCATTGATCAACCCCCCTTTCTTTTTTGTATGAAAGCTGAAGATCCTCTTCATCTTCAGCTTTCTAGCAGATGCCTGAAGGTTGTGTGACAAAATAGACTGATACTTGGATCTATTCATAATTCCATCCACTTTGACTAAAGCACAAGTTCCTGCATTTTGCTCCCTTTAAAGGAGTAAGAAAGGTAAAAACTAAGTAAGCTTTATCAGAAAGGTCTATGTAAATAGAGCCATAAGCACTCACAGAAACACTGCACTGAGTTCTCTGTCAAAAGATTTGTTGTGTCTGTTTTCTTGTGCCAGAGACAAGCAACTCTCTCCTCTCTCCTGCTCCCCCCTCCCTCAAGAATGCTAAGAACTCACTCCCCCCCCCTTAGGAATGTGGATCTGAGCCAATCAGCAGGAAGCTTCCTCATAGTCTTGCAAACTGGGCATGTACACCTTGGCGCAGGAGCAAGGCATCATTGGAACTTTCTTTACAGAGCTCAGCATTTTTTCTTCCTGTGAACGGGAGAAATATGGGGAGACTTAAGAGCACCATTGAAAGAACTGAAGCTATGCCTGCAGCTTGAGATATATCTTTATTAGCCTTTCCTTCTCCTTGAAAATGCCTCACTGTGTGTTGTTCTTGTGATGATGTGCTGTGTTATTTTTGCACCAAACATACCTTTTGGAATTATGGCCAAATAGTTCAACCTTGGTCTCAAAAGACCATAATATATTTTTCCACATTATTTGGGGTGACTGGGTATGCCTTTTTGCAAAGTTTAGCCACCGGGCTTGGGTGTTTTGCGTTGTGAGTAAAGGCTTTTGACTTGCTACCCTACCCCACAACCAAGACATATGAAGAATATAACTGCTTACTGCCATGTGTAGGGAACAACCAGTAGTTGCCAAAAATCCTAATCTTGGTACAGTCACTGTGCCATATTTTCTCCACTGTTGATGACTGGCTTCACAGTGCTCCATATAATGCTTCATTAATTTGGATACTTTGTTTGTACCCCTGTCCTGATTGATTCCATCCAATGATAAACCCCCCTTCATGAAGATTCTTTGTGGACCATGGCTTTTGGAGTATGAGACCAAGAGGAATAACTCTACAGGAAGTCATACTTCTGAGCTCAAACAGAGCCATTTTAATTGATGGCATGTGTATACTAATTACCATTTGAGATGAGACTGAATGTTATTGGTTGATTATGAATGCACCCATATCCTTGATTATTAAAGGAGAAGGAAAGGCTAATAAAGAGTTAATCTCAAGCTGCAGGCATACCTTCAGTTCTCTCAATAGTGCCCTTAAAGGAGAAGGAAAGGCTAAGTCACTTGGGGGTGCTAAAATGTTAAGTCGCTTACCTCGCACCCCGGGCTGGTACCCCTGTTAGGAGAAAACAGCACCAGCCCGGGGTACCTGGAGCGATGCGCTTCCTCCTTCCAGTTTAGTTTCGCTGCGACTAACACAATAGGCGCATGCGCAGTAGAGTGAAAAGCCAACTTCTCTGTTAAAGTTCGGCTTTTCACTCTACTGCGCATGCGCACGCAGCGCTACAGGAAGGAGGAAGCGCTACAGGTACCCCAGGCTAGTGCTGTTCTCTCTGAACAGGGGCACCAGCCCGGGGTAAAAGGTAAGCGATTCAAGTCACTTGGGGGTGCCTAACATTTTAGTTGTTACCTTTCTTTCTCCTTTAAAGGGTGTGCGCAGTAATGCAACTTGGTTCTTGATTATTGCTTTTTCTTCTTTCACTATAGACTAATGGCAGATGTGGCGTTTGTCGTATATTTTTGGTAAGCCGAAAATCGTATTCCGAAAATAGCGCCATACGCCTCCTACCTGTGCCTGCACACGAATGAATGAATGAAATACGCTCGGGTGCAGGTACATGTAGCTGATATCCACTGAAGATATGAAGTCTCACTTTTTTTGCGGATATGGGCTACATGTGCCTGCACCCGAGCGTATTTCATTCATTCCGGTACAGGCACAGGTAGGAGGCGTATGGCGCTATTTTTCGGCAATCGATTTTCGACTTGCCGAAAATATACGCCAAATGCCACGTCTGATTTGTTTTCAACTTCTTTGTATAGATGGCAAATTTTGCAATAAAGGTGGAATAAGTTTTGAGTTTTTTTTTAATGAAACAATAGCCTGCCATTTTGCAAGGGTACAATTTGCCCTAACCTTTGACAACTGGAGTCTATGGATACACCTCACAAAGCCAATATTCTGTTAGATCCCTGACTATTTGGGCTGTCTGATATGAGGACAGGTGTGTTTCCTTTTATATTTTTGTATACTTTGCAGCAAGTTACGTTCTGAAGGTGAAAATCTTTATCCTTTCTAGCAGACCTAAGGCGCATTTGTTTCTACTAGAACATATCCTTCGGCAAAAGCCAATTTATGGGGGCAGAGCAGAGTGTGATCAAGTTGTTTTGGAAATAATATATAGGTTTGATTTTATGCACAGGGAATGTATTCAGGATTAGTTTTATTGTTATAATATGTTATCCTCACCCTCGCTTTAGGCTTCTGTCACAAGGATGACTTATACTGCTGCATTATGACAGGCAATACATTCACTTCTACAGTAGAGAGAACGAGTATACTATTTTGTAACTACTACAAGTTTTAGGAGAAGGTATGAGGAGACAAGACTACAAAAACATAGTCACTACCATCTTGGGCAGCCTCGTGGTAACTGGTACAATATGAAAAATGGCATTAAACTCTCAACAGCATAATTACTTTGTGGGAAGTCTATAGAGATCTAAAAAGGTTGCCAATGGTCAAAAAAAATATATTATGCTCAAACTGTATTAAAGTAAAATATTCCTTGTGATACGGACGGGCAGGGATTGAATTCAGTTATTAAATTATATAAAAAAAAACATTGTATAATATACACACATTATAAATAATAGATATAGGCATGGGACCTGTTATTCAGAATGTTCAGGACCTGGTGTTTTCCAGATAAGGGATCTTTCTTTAATTTGGATCTCCATACCTTAAATATCGGAATTGTTTTGCCTCCAATAAGTTTTAATTATATCTTAGTTAGGATCAAGTACAAGATACTGTTTTGAATAAAATAGAGTCAATGGGAGATGGCCTTCCCATAATTTCTGCTTTCTGGATAATGGGTTCCCAGATAATGGATCCTTCACCTGCAATACTTATTAACAATAAACTATTTCCAATGGCAGGGCATAGTGTGCCCTGTTTCTTATGGTTTCTTTTGTACTTTGGATCTTGTACACCCCTTGTTGCACAAACAGCTATGTCTGCTCATGTATACAGTGCTGCATTATTTTTGGGTGGCATGCTTTTTTCATTCAGCGCAAGGTGCAAATTGCATCCATTCGACCTTGCTTAGAAGTTACTTAGAATTCTTGCTAAAGAATTAAAGAGTAGCATCGTATAAGCAATTCTTACTGCCTCCTAGCATCTATCCAGCCCTGTTTCATTATCACTTAAGCTGGCACACAATTAATATTAGTGCTTATAATCCACACAAAAGTTTAAAGAATCTTATCTGGCAACCATATCACAACACTTAGGGGCTGATTTACTAAGACACGATTTCGAATCCGAATTGGAAGCGACGTTTTCTGTAATTTTGCGATTTTTTTGTATTTTTTCGGCGTCTTTACGATTTTTGCGTAAAAACGCGAGTTTTTCGTAGCCATTACGAAAGTTGCGCAAAGTCGCGCCTTTTTCGTAGCGTTAAAACTCAAAAGGCACGACGTTTCGCGCAAGTTTTAACGCTACGAAAAACTCGCGTTTTTACGCAAAAATCGTAAAGACGCCGCAAAAATCGCAAAAAATACGAAAAAATCGCAAAATTACCGATCATTACGAAAAAAACGCAATCGCACGCATTCGGCCCGTTCGTGGGTTAGTAAATGTGCCCCATAGGGTAAATCCCCACAAGATTAATTGTCAGCCTGCACTTATTGGCAGGTGTACCCGAAAGCATTGAATATGCCTGGGTGCAGGCACACATAGCCAATATCTGCCAGCAAACACAAAGTCTTGCATTAGTTGGCAGACATTGGCTAAGTGTGCCTGCACCCGGAAGCATTGTTCGCTGCCGGGGACAATTAGAAGATTTTTCAAGCGTCACCAGATAGGTGTAGTGCAGATAGGGACAGTAAAACAATGCTGTCAATTGCAGATGAATTTACAAGGAATTTCTGTCAGTGAGTGGCTACATAAAGCAAACGGTCTTCATTACAGTTTATTAGTAATTTGGACTGCAGAAGAACTGTTATATAGGTATTCTCTTACAAAACAATGAAGAGGAAACCAGCAGGCAAAGGTTCTCAGACATGATGCCCATTAGAAAAGGTTAAAATATCAAACCACTGCATTCAGTGAGGCTCCCTTGGGTAGAGACACACAGGGCAGACTGAAATCAATTAACTCTTGAGTTGCAATTCAGTGTGATGGAACCACACTCCTGTGGATACACACCAAGACACACACTGTAATTCTAGGCTGATATAGTAGACTGCATGCTTAAAACCCTTTCTAGTCTGAGTTTTGTCAGAAAGTTTAAAGTTTACCTTTACAAACTTAAAAATAGATAGAAAATGTTTTTTTTTTGTGCTACAAAAGCAACTTTTATTAAACTGTAAAAACTGGGTTGAATTAAATAAACTTTTCCTAACGGCTTCATGTTCCCTTTCCTTTAACTAACCAATCAATACCATAGTTCCACAGAGAGAATGCTGTGTTCCCTTTGATTGAACCTTGGTGGAAGCTCTTAGGAAGACAGCATTCACATATTATTTGAATTATTAACAGACATCCAATATTTTTCCCTCGTGGGTCTGTCCTAAAGTTGAAAAAGTTTTTTATCCACATTATGCCAAACTTTAGAGTGAACTGGTACCTGCTTGCATTGTCTTTTGTGTGCTTCCAATATGGTTCAGTTATAGTTCAGACAAATGGTCCAGAAAATATGCACTAACAGTTTTCTATTAAAGTCTAAGTTGACACAAAAGTCATGGTAGGACTATGAGGCAACACACAAATGTCAGCAAGAAAACGCATGTAGAGATTTATGATCAGAGTGGCACTCCCTACTGTACTTTGCCTGGGATCAATCTGGGCAACCCATTTCTTCTCTATGATGTTAGGAATTTGCCTAGTGTATGTTAAAATTAGTTAAAAACAACACAATTTCTTATTTCCCTTGCTGATTGTGGTTTTACCGTGTTACACATAGTACAAATACAGCAATAAATATTTGACATACTAAAAAAAGACTTACCTCCCATCCTTCCATCTCCAACCCCTTCTTCCCATAGATGTCATAAATTGCTCTTGATTGAGGGTCACTGAGCACTGGGGAATAAATGCAAATAGACAATTTAACATACAGAATGCTTATATAAGTTGAAGTATCAAGGCAAAAACATGCACAATTAAACAACAACCACATTATGAAAACATAACTATCTATAGGACTTGGTTTATCTAAAGTTGGCCTTAAATATATTTATATATATAAAAATAGGAAGGTCAAAGAACTGCTGGAGTAGATGGTGTAGAACATGATAAAGGAAAACCAAACAAATTGTGAGATGAGGTAAGGAACTGGATACACAGAGAGGGTCCCACCAACAGAAAAGCACAAGCACAGGTAGCCAAAAATGTTAGTGCCTAGGAAAAAAAAGTAAAAGAAATACAGAAACCATTTACCGAAATAAAGAGAAAACATGTGAAATACAAAAAAAAAACACCTTGCTTTCTCCTTTTAACAAGACCTACAGTATAAGCGCATATGATGCACATCCCGAAACATTATTGCTATGACCGTACTGGGAAACATACATTTGTACCAGAGCATGACACTGAGAGCGAATGTTACAGGGACAAGGTCTTGTTAATCTTAAAGTGGCAACTTGATGGGTGAACTTTAAGAAGCCATGATAAAGCTTCTGTTTGCCCTCGGTATTCATAGATCCCTTGCTGATACATTCACCTTTGCTAGGCCATATCTATGGCCCTTCATTATGCTTTTTCCAGTGAATTAACTCCCCACACTGATCCATATGATGAAGCACACTTGCACATTTCTGCTCCTGTATTCTATGGTTCTGTCTGAACAAAAATGCTTTATGGCAGGGATATTCAAACAGCCTCCATCCTGCAGCTCAGCAATAGCTTAAAAGGAGAACAAAACCCTAAAGATGAATATGGCTAAAAATGCCATATATTATATATGAAATGGACTGCACAAGCTTGAAGTTTCAGCATCTCTATACTTGTAATGATATAGGTCTTTACAGTTGTCACAGGAACTCCCCATCTTGGATTCTGTTTTGTCCAGGACAGTGCACTGAGCAGCTAAGCTTAGGGGTCATTTACATTTTTAAGCAGAAAATGAGGCCGGCCTGTCATATAAACTGATGCTACATGTCTGAATATTCGATTCTGATGCTAATTGCGCTGGCTTCAGAGATGCCATGTAATATAAATCTGAATGAATCAGCTTGATACTGTTACATTTATAGTCTATATATACAGTATATTGTTGGTCCCTAAGCCTGACAGCAGCACAGAGCATGTGCAGAGCACTACTGGGGCATCTTCAGAGGCACAGATCTTCCCTGATAAAGGGTCATAGTTGCCTTGAGCTGGTACATACTGGTACATAATGTATAATATTTCTAGCATATTTCTATAGTTAAACTTTAGTTCTCCTTTAACAACAATTCTTTGTCCCAGGTTGTGGCTATTTATGTACATAAAACATTGACAGCTTTGTAAATGCACTCCAAAGGTTAACTACCATCACTATTTAAAAGAAAAAAAAAAGGCTAGCTTACTTTAACCAAATGCTGAATGCTGGGATTGGCTATCTATAGCTGAAGGCCAGTAGCAATGCTGCTGTGCACTTGGCATCCAAAACACAGCATGTCTCCCAATGGCTGCTACAGACAGGGATCTAAGGGCAAATGGATGCCCGTGTCTCGACCACATGCTGCACCCATCCCCTGCAAGCACAACTTTCACCCATTGGGTGCAATTTACTAACCAGAGCATATCTACAGTAATTTTGCAGCTGATAGATTGGAATTGTGCAAAGGAACTTTGCTTTGTGGTAAAATAAACATGGTAGACTGAACTCCTTTCTAAAAGGAGAGTAAAGGAGGCCATACATTGGTGATAAAAGGTGCTGATGGACTGTGACAGCAGCTTATTGGCCTGTGTAAGGGGCCCTCTGACGAGCTGGCCTGACCCATATCTGGCCAAATGTTGGTGAGGCTATAAAGCAACAAGTTAATGTGCAATGGAGGCAACCATTAAATCCATATGTATTCTGAAACAGTGAGCATCTTTGAATTGCATCTACAGAGTAGCCAGTTTGTACAGGCCCCCAGGTGACCCAAATAATGAATAAATTGTCTGAAAATATAAGAATGCAAACACTGGCCCTTTAGTAGCTACATGTACAACAAACAGTTGATTTGTCAGGATAATCGACTATTCAAAATAGTTCAACTGGTGCCGAGCGGATCAACGGGCACACACAGCCTGGTATCTCGTCACCATGGCGCAGAGCGAGCATTTTCATTTTAATGGGACACATAATTTCTATTCAGTTATTTCTCTTAAATCTACAAACGTGGATAAAATATGCTGTAGCAAGAAGAAGAAGGGGGAAAAAAAAGCACTTGACAAAGGCTGTGACTATTGAAGATAGCAGCACATAATCAGAGAAAGACTATTTAGATCAAAACCGCTCTGCAAATTGATTTTTGTACATCTGCCATGGATGGGTACATTAAGTCTGATAAGAATGTATTGTCTTTACATTAATTTATCATCCTGCTCATTCTAGCTGTTGCACCAGCCATTAAAAACACATTTCTAGGCAAGATAGTAAACAGGGATACAGGCTCCTGACACACTTCTACTGTTCAGAGTCCTCAGTCTATAGAACAAAATGCCTTGCCCGACTAATTATATGAGAATGACTTCTGTGCATCAACAACAGCCTATTTTTTTTCTAAATATTGCTGATTTGTCTGCAGACAGGAAAAATTCTGCTTCAGGAGGTAATCACCCTTCAATGCCACACGTGAAACTTGGGGGTTTAAAATTGCACCGTTAACACATCACTTAACATTTGTCATTGATCCAATGTTTTTTTATCTCCTCTTTTCATAAAGCAAAAAAGCACTTGGATAAGGGTAGTGTAATCATGTTGCTTTAATTGAAGCTATAAGAAACTAATTTTCTCAATTACGCCTTGTAGGCTAGACAAACATAAATAGTTCCTGTCCTACTGAGTGATGGTTGCATCTTCTCTTACCAATACTTTTTTTTGGTCTTCTTTGTAAAAAAATAAAAAAACATTTTGAAGCTTATCACATTTTGAATTACAACAAAAATGCCTTAAAAAAAGTTCCCGTTCAGCTTATTTTTCCTCGTTATAACAAAAAAAGTACTTTGCAACAGTCTGGTCTGCGCAGACAGTGTAATAAAATCTTTAATTATTGCAGCATCCAGTGCGCACGGCAATGAGGATATTGCTTTCATTTCAACTTCCCCCAGTTTTCATAATTGCAACTCGACAGAGTTATGCATAGCACAGAAAAAAATAAATTGCAGAATTATAAGCGAAATGTCAGCAAACTACAAAAACATATATATAAAAAAAAAAATAAAAATAATAAAAAAAAAATATATATATATATATAGGCATGTAGAACACAGAGCACTCATGGGACTTAAATTATGAACAAAAATTTAATGGTGTAAGCCAACGTTTCGGTTCTACACAGAGGAACTTATAAAACACTATTAAAACATCCCAAACAGTTCCCCAACTGTTTGACTGTAAAAAAAAAAGTTTTTGCTTTGACCTAATTACAGACTGTTAAGTTGGCCATACACAGTCCAATTTTAACTGCCGATATCAGCCCTTTAGACCAATTCGGCAGCTTATCTGCCCCGTTTATGGGCTCGAACGTCAGGCCTGCCTGACCGACATCTAGACTGAAATCGGACAGATCTTGATAAAGCAGGTTTGATTTTTCTGTTGGTTGGTTCTGTAGGTGGGCATATCGGGAGAAGATCCGCTCGCTTGCCAATCTCGCCAAACAAGCGGAACTTACAGTGTATGGTAACCTTTAGTTTGCCAGTTCACTTAAAAATAAGCAGATAGCAAAATCTACTGTACTATTCGCCGATTCCCATGGGATCTGATTATTTGGCACACAGGCTTAATGATCAGGTCCTGTGTAATGTGGACAGACAATTAACACTGATCTGAAATTTAGGTACTGAGTTCACTTAACTGACAACCCTAATGACTGGATAAGAATAATGAAGCATATATCTGTTTGAAAGGTGTATGGGTAGTGGAAATTCTCAGTATGGACAGATAAACTGCCTACTGAGAGGATAGCAGGGTAGGCTGTAGGGACGGCTTCCCTACTCACCTAGGTGACAAAGTGACAAACGTGCCAAAACTGGTAACACCGCTCAACAAATTTCATCTAACGCATAATACTGCAACAGGGTTTTCAGTCAAAGTGTACACCTTGGATCCAGCAGTACTCTGCTTTAAATCGGTGGTTCACCTTTAAGTCTTTTTTTTTTTTTTTGTAGTATGTAATTAAATGTCCTATTCCTAGCATCTTTGCAATTGGTCTCCATTATTTATTCTTTATTGTTTTTAATCACCTTCCCCTTCTGCCTCTTTCAAGCTTTCAAATGGGGGTCATTGACCCCGACAGCCAAAAACTATTACTCGGAGAGGTTACAATTTTATTGCTATTGTTGCTTTTTATTACTTACCTTTCTAGACAAGCTCTCTCCTATTCATATTCCTATCACTAGTTTAAAACGCTGCCTGCTTGCTAGGGTAATATAAGACCCTAGCAACCAGATGGCTGCTGAAACGACAAATTGGAAAGCTGCTGAACAAAAAGCTAAAACAACTGAAAGATCTTAAAAAATGAAGACCAATTGCAAACTGTTTTAGAATATCAATGTTTATGTCATACTAAAAGATAATTAAAAGGTGAGCTACCCATTTAAATGGTCAGGCAAGAGTCTAAATTATGAACATAACTGAACTGGCCAACCATACTATACTAAACTACATTCTCATTTCGATCTACTACTATATCTGTTAATTAAGTGTTTTTTGCCTTGTTGAGTGCCCAAGACTTGCTATGACTACCAAATATCTCTTGTATCATAAAAAAATGAGGCTAATGAAAATAGTAGCAAGCAGACAGAAGAAAAAATAGTGTCTTGCAGGAAAAACAATATGCATTTACTTCTTAATATTCCCAAAATTAAATATTTTATTTAACAATTAAAAAAGGTTTTAGTGTCCCTTGAATTTTAAGTAATGAAATGTGGGTATTTATCTGTGAATGTTTAAAATATGTTACATATAAGCAACATGACTTAAAGCATTGCTGCCCCTCCCTATCTGAGACATAGTCTGGGAGACAGCTTTATAGGAATTGCAAAATAAAGCAGCCTCTCAATAACACTAACATCTCCGCGTCTTAGGTTTCAATGTTTTATTGTCAGATAAACAATAATTCTGTACACATATCTTTCCAAACAAATGCTTCATTTCCTGCCATTTCTGGAGTCTATGAAAGTCAGTGGATAGCTATCCATCTCAAGTCAGCTCAATGATTTATGTATTCAGGGAGGAGGGGGGTGATGAATAGGCTGTTTGTGCTGACACTTCAGGGTTAAGAAATCCCAATTGTTGAAATAATTCTCTGCATGTGGTATGGGCTTTCTCATTCCGTGACCCTCACGTTACTGACCTCTCTCAATTTAGATGTAATCATTTTAGTAATTAGTCAGATTGCTAATTTCCACGAGCAGATATTGATTTCTCGGAGACCTAGGTGAGGCGAAAGGTCTAAAACCTGCCATCATCTTAAAAACCCTCAAAGGAACGTCTCTCTCGCCAGACACACAATTCAAGTACTGCAAGAAAATTCAATATCTGCCACCCCGGCAGTTTCAGCAATTCTTAAATATCCACCGACCTTCATAAGCCTGGTGAACAAGGTTAAAGAGTTGCTCCGCTTGTTTTTTCAGCTCTGGGTCTCTGTGCTTGTCTGGATGGTATAACATACACAGCCTGCGGTAGGATGCCTTTAGTTCCTCCTGAGTAGCCTACAAAAAAATATAAAAATATGATCAATGGAAAGGATGACTTTATCAGGTCACACAAGCCTTAAAGGGCCAGTGCTATCAAATAAATGGAGATTAAATGGGAAATATATAGATAGTTTAAAAGCAGCCTGCATACAAGATTCTCCTTCATTGATAGTTAGCAACTTTCCTCAAAAATAAATATCTTTAGTCCCTTACACCCAAGTCATAAATATTGATTAGCTAAAGTTCAAATAAAAACAATGGTTTTGAGACTGCGCTGCACAGGCTTTTTCTTTGATTGGGTATGGAAGCTTAGCCATGTTATGATCAAAAACTGATCACCCCACGTTTGTATGTCCCTACATTATTCTTCTTTATACTTTATGTTATTACATGAACAAGCTAGTACACACATACAATTAATGTGAGAAACTCAAACTGTAAGCTCTTTTGGGCAGGGCCCTCTTTGCTTCTTGTATAGGTTATTAGCTGCTTTGTGCATAAACTTATATGTTCAATGTATACATCCACAGAGCACAGTATTTTGGCACTTTATAAATACGTAAAAATAATAATAATTTCAGGTGCACTTTTCTGATGGCCTTTTGTGTGACAGAATACTTGTAGTAATATAATATGTTGTGTTTAATGTTATACTAATATAATATGTAGTAGACACACATCCTCAAGAACTACAGAGTCCCCCACAGCCTGACAAAAGGACATGGACATGCTCTCAGATGCTGCCAGTTACATATTCTTAGTAACCAACTCACAATATCCACCACACATACAAAATATTCTCATTACATGGCAGCATATGTTTTCAAATTATAATAATCGGTGCTGCTGCATCAGTTTCTGTAACAGATGAAACCTTTGGCTACCCAAAGGCTGCATATTTTCAACTTATGCCATTCAATGGAGCTTCACAGCAAAAGACTAAGAAGGAAATTAATGACTCCAATAACAGTAATACTAATACAAAATACAATAATTGGTGCAGAGAAATGGACACTGATGACTTGTTTTGTTAACAAAGAATTTTCTCAGCATCCACAGCTCACTGAACTCAGTAGGAAGGTTCTCCAGATAAGGTTGGATTTGCTCAACTCAATGCAGCTTCTTGTCATTTACCCATGGAATAAATAAAACATAATGCCCTGTAGGTATGTTCTAGCCTACAGCTGCCTTTATGTACATCTGAGGCAATATATATCCACAAGGGTACATGCTAGCAGTGTGAGAAAATATTTTAGTCACCCCAATGTAATTCACACAGTGTGCTTCCTAAGCTCACAATCACCAATTCATAAAGATTCAACTTATTCTTCAAGCTTTAATGTTCCTTTAGCAGCAAGGTTCCTTTTTTGCTGCAGCACTTGCAATGCACCATCACTTTACACTGAGCATTTTTCAGCAGAAACTCTGTTATTTGAGAAGGTATTTGACAAGGCGAACAAAGAATTCATCTTCAAATAAACGGAGGAATAAAAAAATGAAATACTATAAAGCATTTATCTTTAGACAGATTACAGTTACAAACTACACCGGAATCTTACGGAACATGCTGCTGCTATTTCAAGCTTTTTCCTTATTAATGAAATCTATCGCAGAACAACGGGGTCTGCTTGGGAATGCGGATATGTTAATCCATTGTTCTCGTTTCATATCACTATTGGCTTTCCCTTTTGTTTCTCTGCTCATGAAAAGGAAACCAGATGAGAGAGGAGTGTGATATCTTGTGCCAGAGCGACCTTCTTTAATCAAATTAATGATAAATGGCTTAATGTGCTATTGATTAAGTCGTAGAAACTAACAGTTTCATTTTTCATAAATATGTTCGATAAAATGTAAGATTGGGCCCTTAATCTTAGCTGAATAGCTAAGGTCATTGGCTCAATATTTTATGAGTGATAACAGCTCTCCCTAACCTGCACAGAGATACTGACAACCTATCACCATGTTAAGATATATAGAGATCACTGTCTGTGCCTTGATAGCTCATCTTTATTTGTAACTGTGGTCTCTTAAAACCACCACTAGGTCATTTAAACTTTAAAAGAACATACTGTATTTACATACAGATTTATGGTGCCAATTTGGGTCCTTCAGACCGATTTGGCAGCTTATCTGTCTGTGTATGGGGCCCTCTGATGGGCCTCCACAGCTGATATCTAGCTGAAAATCATCCAAATGTTGACTGGGCAGGCTGTCAGATCCAGGATCGCATCAGCTCATTGATGCGGTCCTTGCTCTGATGGCTCCTATTTGTTTTTTTATAATCCAATCATTTGGCACTTTGCCCTGCAAGTAGCCCCTGAAGGCAGAGTTCTTGATACTCTTAGAATGGAGTGTAAGGAACTGCACCTTTCTCTACAAGCAACTATACTGTATATTCATAGAGGGAGAGTTGGGGGTAACACAAGGGCACCCCAAGGACTGCCATGTTTCTTGAGTCAAATTTTTATTCCAGAGCAAGATGCAGAGCACAGAACAAGTCATGGATGTTTGTGCTTAATACACATGGTTCTGCACCCCTTAGTGCTTCTGCAGTATTATTATACTTCCCCATATACTTTACTGTTTTCACAGAATATTTTCATTTATTAGTGGTAGCCACAGTATTGCCACCCTATACTGTATTAATTTGTTTAAAAGAAGCTAGATATACTGAACAAAAGGGTCAGTTTCAGTGCACCCACAATTGTTTTAGAGAGGATATGCCCATTGTTTTTCAGGTCTGCAAGGTACTGTGTGGATAGGAAAATGTAAATAGGATAGGATGTTAAGTTTTTTGTTGTTGTAAAAGCACAACTGCTTAAAAAAATCACCAAGTACATACAAGCCCCTAGAAACCCACTGGTAATGTTATTGTTATTCTGTGACAGAAGCCTAAGCTAAGATGCTAAAAAGCAAAAGCACCCACTATGGAGGGCAGATAAAAGATAATCTGCACCCAAGAGCGACAGCTGGCCTTGTAAAGCCCAACCACAATGATGTTACATACAAACAGTAGGTCGCTAGGTCCAGTAATACACAGCCAACCTCCCCAATAACCCTGGCTTTATATTGTAGGTGATTAGGATTACAAGTCAGCTGACACTCAATTATGGGGCTTATGTGCCTCTTTGATAACTGCAGATACAAATCAATAGTAAAAACATTATACAGAATAAACCAATAAATAACTGCTTTTGGAAATTCAAATAAAGAAAATACAGAAAAGGCGAAAAATGAGAAACAAAACATAAAAAGGATTTAAGTTATTCTGAAGCAAATACGACTACACATTATTACAGAAAAAGAATTAAAGACACATAAAGGGGCAGATTTATCAAAATGTGAGATTGGAGCTCACCCTAAAAAAATTTCAACCATTTTCCATTGATTCCCATGGGTTCTTTAGAAGATAATTTATCAATGGGTAAAAGTTAGAGTTCACCATTTGATAAATACACTTCTAAAAATCCCAAGGAATCAACAGAAAGTGGGTGAATTTTTCTGTGGCAAACCCAGAAATCATAAGGAAAAAAAAAACAAATAAAGTAAATGCCATCATATATAAACTATTTCTAAAGGCATATGGTCTTACGGAAGGTTTTAGCAGCCAAAGGCAAAACATTACTATGGATGACCTTAGAAGCATTTTAAAGATGCACCAGTTTGAGTCCTATCATCACATTATTTGGTAATGAGTTTGTATGCTCAGAAATGCAGCTCTGTAGCTGGAGAAAACACGAGACGATATCTTGGGAAATTATATGGAACAGCTCTATTCCACTTCATTATCGGATTCTACATATCATTCTGAATTTTTCTGACAAACCTAAGTTTGAGAGTATGATTTGATATAGACATATATATATATATATATATATATATATATATATATATATATATATATATATATATATATATATATATATATATATATATATATATATATATATATATATCTAGTAGCTTATGTACTATTTACTGTAATTTATAGGCAGAAGTCATTGATGGGTATTGTGAGCACCTAAAAGTACCAGGCCTCATAAAAATGGCTTGTATTCATAGATTTTATAAGCTTTATACCTGATTTAAATTGTTATTATGTTTTTATTATAAACAACATCACTGGTATACAATATCAAAGTATTATATAGCCAAAAACTCAAGCCACATTCTATTTATTCCTATGGGATTTTTAGAAGCATATTCATCAATGGGTGAAAGTTAGAATTCCCCAATCGATAAATACACTTCTAAAAATCCCATAGGAATGAATAGAACATAGGAACGTTTGTGTGTATTAAACGCTAAACTCACATTTTGATAAATCTGCCCCTAACGGAGAAGACACATGGGGCGATTAGTCACTGCAACTTTTAAAAAATCATTACAGAAAAAAAGGAACAATGTTTTGCAATTTTGAATTATTTGATCAATATGCAGTCTATAAGAAATGCCCTTTCCATAATTTAGAGCTTCCTGGATAACAGGTTTCTGAATACGGTATTCCCTACCCGTATAATATATTCATTGAGTATATATGTAGTTACAATACTATAATTTGGTGGGAGATGTTTGGTCCATCTGCATAAGGTTAAAAAAGAAGGACAGGCAAAGTCACTTGGGGGTGCCAAAATGTTAGGCACCCCCAAGTGACTTTAATCGCTTACCTTGTACCCCGGGCTGGTGCCCCTGTTAGGAGAAAAGAGCACCAGCCCGGGGTACCTGTAGCGAGCACTTCCTCCTTCCTACTCGCGTTGCTGCTGTTTTTTCGGGACAGGCGCGAACCAGGAAGGAGGAAGTGCTGGCAGCTACCCCGGGCTGGTGCTGTTCTCTCTGAACAGGGGAACCAGCCCGGGGTAAAAGGTAGGCTATTGAAGTCACTTGGGGGTGCCTAAAATTTTGGCACCCCCAAGTGACTGACTTTCCTTCTCCTTTAAGTGGTTGCTTTCTATGTCCTGTTGTGTTCTTAATTTTTAGATTAGTGCAGCTGACTTTATTGACTTTGTGTTTTTCCACAAGTAGTTTAGGGAATTCTTCTTATCATTATTATCGGACACCTTCCCAAGAATTTGGGTTGTATAATGTGTGGCTTGTAATAACGGGAATGTGTTATAACTTGATATAATAAATTAAAAGTTAAAAAGGGAAAACTTTTGTCATTTGTAAGAACTTTATTTTGTGGATCTATGTTTTCACCAATATCTGAAAACAGGGCTAGTAATGCCACTTGAAAAAGTATTACCTGTCCATGGACGATATGCCGATAAGTATGGAGAAAGCCAAATATACAGTGTACGAACAGCCCTGCCTGATATTTATGTATAAAGAAGGGGTTGCCATTCTTTTCATATAGGGTGCGTGTTGTCAGTCTATTGTGTTGCATTTTCAGTGTTTCTTTCCCTACTAAAGGTTGATTCTACTTTTTTGTATTCTTTTCTGTTTAATAAGTTAATTGCACTGTTTGTTTGTCGTTGTTGAAACAAGCTGATCTGGGCTCTGCCACTATCCATATATAAATTTTATGTTGTCTATATATGTGTTGTATCTATATAATCTATATTATTTAGTTTAGATCTTTAAAACAAACACAGTAGGGCATCATTTAAAGTTTACATAAAAATAAGGGAAGAAAATAATTGTATTTAGATGCCTAAAAATGATATTAGCTTTATTCCAGTTTTGTGTTTCTTAATGATTTTTTTTTTTTTTTTACAGGTTTTAGATATTAGTCACAATTCAGTACAAAGTCACCATATTGTGCTATCAAGTACCTCTTTAAGAATTATCATTATAACAAATTATGCTTTTTTTAACACCCTGAAATGTATCATGAACATAAATTATGGGAGTTACTCACTCGTGAAATTTGTGTAATAGCAACACTAGCCTGTTAGGTGGGTGATATAGCAGGGCCCAATCAAAGGACATTCACAAAGTTTCTTGTATGTATACACACAACTTGTGCCTCAGGCCAAGGGGCATATTTGACCTGCTTTGATGAATTATGTGCAATGTGAAAAGTACAGGACAATCAGACACAAGAGAGCCCTGGAATTAGCAACTGCCTTGAGGAGGTATTATGTTTAGTATTCCCTTGCCATACTTCACCTACTTGCATAACTGATGTGCAACATTAATGCTGTTTTTAAGCTTTGCACCAGAAATTACACTATTTTCACCTTGAACAGTGTTGCAAATCGAGCACGATGTATACTAACGAATCAGTTGCTAAGTATGCTAATTGGCAGGTGTCCACTATTTAACCATAATGCAACCCTGAGACAATTGTCACTATAGCTTAAGAAACAGTGATGTAAGCTGGGTACCCTTTAAAAAAACTGAATTTTTTTGGGGGGGTAGAAGGTGGGACCGAAGCCCTGGAGTTGGCGGCTTACATAAATTCCACTATTTGCCAGCCTGGAGAATGCGAACCATAGGAATGAACTGCATGAAAGTCACTCTGGCATCTCTGGAGTATTATGTATGCCATATTTTGTGCAGTTTTCAACTCCACCGGCCAGATGGTAAATCATACAAGCCCTCTTAGCATTATATAACATGTTGAGCACAATTCACAACTGGATTGTTATTTTCTAGAAAAAGAGTAGGCTTGGAGAGCTGCCAGTCTCCAACACTTTAACAGGCATGTTTGCTTATATAGCATGGGTTGAGATGAACATGAGAATGAGAGTGCCCTCATATACATATATATATACATATATATATATATATATATATTGAACTTCTACACTATTAATAGATTCTTTCTACTTCCACATAGATAACTGGTATGCATGATCCCTACATCTGAACTATAACTGAATGTTTTCACCACAGATTTGTCAAGCACATTAAAACATATGGGGGGTAAGTAATTTTTTAAATTGTTTCTTCCCTATAATCAGGACATTTTAGTTACAAAAAAACCCCACAAGATGCCGCCTTTATGCAGATCATTCTATGCCTGGAACAAGGCCTGAGCAAATGTCATTTAAGAGTCTCGAGTTTTGAATTTCGAATTGTGCCAAGCATGAAGGTTGAAGCAATAGAATATTGTCATTCAAATTTTCTTATTTGTTTGAGAAGATGAACAGCCATCCTTTACTGTACTGTCTGTACTTCCTCTGCTGAGCGTTGCCTTTGCCAAATAAAACTCATTGTGAGAGCATAATGAATGCAAACTACTAATGAGCAACCCATAGTAAAAGCAGCAGAGAATTATTAGCACTGGGGAAAAGGAGTACTCCTAAAGCGAAATGGAAGAGTAGAATATGCCTGCTGTAAAATGTCTAATGCAGATAAAGCACACTGGGATAATATAGGGCAACTATATTACCTTATTTCGTTGGGTGGTGATATTAGTATTATGACCTCGGTTAGAAGCCAAATGTCTCTGAATTTTCAGGGTCTTTCAAAATTTTTTGCTCTTTGGCCCTACTACTTATTCTTATCCCCCAGATAAAAATATATCCACACATCAACGGTCACAAAGCCCAATGACACCGGGGTCAGGGTAACAGCAGACTGGGCGATGTTACTGTTTTGTCACCCAAATGTTTATTAGCTCTACGGGAGTGGAATAAAAAACATGAAAAGTCAACAGGAATTGGAGAGTACATGCCTGGATCTGTCAAGTGACAGGCAAGTACTGCTTAAAGGTGCTGCAATCTTGAGGTACCTGCCACTAGTGATGCTGTGTTTAATTACTTTACCGCTTGCCCTACTGATCATATTTACCAATTATACATGTAGTTACATAATCCTAAAAAGATATCTTGGGTCATCCCAAACAGTTACCTCTGCAGCTACTTGCTAAGCTACTGTATATTCCAGGATGTAATCTGAGTAAAATGGCTCAAGGTAACCCTGCAAAAGATAATTCTTTGTGGAGCAGTAGTGGCCACATCTGCAGTTGAAAGTATGGGAAATTCATTAGTTTTATAACGCATGGGACCGTAGCATTCTGAGCGTTCGTCTGAATGACTGGAAGTTGTCTCTTTATTTGTTACAGATATGAAATATGTAACATTTGTCAAGGGAAAACACTGTGTACGAAAAAAAAATAAACAGCAGCGTGGCTGAGTTGACTTGGCATGGAATGACCCAACTGATTTGATTGGAGATTTCTTTTTACTGCTGACAGAAACAAAAGATACAAAAAGGCCCTGAATCATTACCTGCCAGAAAGGAAAATAAAACAAATGGAGCCATAACCTTGTAAACTACGAGCCCTGCATTTAGAGGGAGAGATTTCAATGGTACAGCAATTGCTTACGTTTATAAAAAGAGATATTTAAAGCAATGTGCTTGAGACAGAAGAAGTTCAATGAAATGTAACATTGTTAAACTATACAATGTTTCTACAAATGCATTAGCTGAAGGCAGGAATTCCCTGGGAATGGTTAGTGAAGCTCGAGGCATGAACGAATCTGATAATGCTAAGCCAGCGAGATGGAATGAATATAGCCAGAAGGTTTTGTTAGAATTTCCAACCCAGCAAACTCCACTGGTAATTTATCCTGTTTCCCTGTTTCACAGACCTTATTCTTTCTGGGTATTCAATTAAAGGGTAACTTGTATTTTCCACTGGTGCGGAGGGTTCGTTGTCTTGTGCAAAAGTCACTTTTGGAAGTCACAACAATTTGTTACATATTTGCTTTGTCGCAGGATGTAG
Organism: Xenopus tropicalis; assembly: GCF_000004195.4. Classification (NCBI taxonomy): domain Eukaryota; kingdom Metazoa; phylum Chordata; class Amphibia; order Anura; family Pipidae; genus Xenopus; species Xenopus tropicalis. The sequence continues at coordinate 99,780,663 of NC_030683.2, forward strand.
ATGCAAGCCAAAGAATATTTGTAACTGTACTGTAAATACAGTTGTGAAAGTTGAACAATCTGGTAAAGTGCTGTGTAATAAACATGTTGCCGCTATATAAATAAAGCATAATAATATATACGACTAAATGGGCCTGGATGAACTTGGGGCAGATCATAGCTAAGGTCAAAAGTGCAAGGGGAGATTCCCAATTTGACAGACAGGCAGTAAAACTCTGGGAATTGCCCATCTACCATATTTTATGATAATTGCCTGGGCACTCACATTTCAGGTGATTATCTCTTAGAAACATGCTCAAATAGTTACGGTTATAGTCAAATAAGTGATGCTTCCAAGGGTTTTTTTTTTCTTTACCACCCGCTGAGCTGGAAATTGAGCAGATGACAAAACACTGGGTATCCCACCATGCAACCTGCCATTAACGTGATCATATACCATATGAAAAAGGTTTTGTATGATATTCAGTGTGTGTATTATGGGACATGAGGCAACCTTGAATATTGGTTGTCTTGCCAAAATGTTTATTGGGTGCCTTCAAACATCAGCCAAACATTAATGCTGAATCTTCAGACAGAGGTAGAATTCTGTTGTTTCTACCTGCAAATATGATGATTCAGAAATGGAAAACTGTTTTAAAAATTTAATAGTATGTAGCTATAATTATATACACATATATTTATTAATTTTCTATATACATTTATGTATTCATTTTAAAGTGAATACACATATGAAAGGAGAGGTAAATCATTTACACTAATTTTAGATGCTTTCAGATCTCTTTTAGCACCTAAGGATACAAAGTGCACAGTTTTGTGAATAAGCAGAAATAAAGACTGGAAGCTACTAGGGGCATCTTTAGAGATACAAATCTTTAATGCTAAAGGGCTGTTGTTGCCTTGGCCTGGTACAGAACCCCAAAATGTAATGTACAACAATCTACTGTACTTCTTTGCTAAGCTTTCGTTGTTTTGTGGGAACATAATCATTTTACATCCTACCATGTCAACTGTATTGTAAATAACCTATGGGTATGCAGATGAGGGCCCTACTGAACCATTTATGACTACCTTCATTGCTGCAAAGTAGTGTATTTATATAAATGCTATAGGACACAAAAGCAGAGTAACAGTAAATTACAGTTAAATAAAAGCCCACTAATGCTCCTTTGTGTCTGAATTTTCGGTGGTTGAAGGAAGAAGCTCATGTCCTATTCCTTTGCTTTACTCTGCTTTCCCTGACCAAACAGCCCATAGAGATCTCTGAAATGAGGCAATGTTAGATGTCATAGGCAAACCCTGCCATCCTAGCTAAATAAGATACAGAGAGAGCGACAGGTGATTAAGAATAAAAGGGGAACAGGGATCTAATAATGAAATTTCACTCTGAGGTCTCTTTTGTGGTCCAGGTTTAAACAACTGCCCAATCAGTTTAGCCAGGGGGAGCAATAATTCAAAAAACAGTCCAAGCAGGATATGCAATGGAATAGAATCTATATCAGAACATGTGTTATTTCGTATAGTTTAAACAATGTATAAACAATGTTGTATATGTATTAACCGCATCAACTTATCTAAGAAAACCAGACTTACATGTAAGTGTAAATATTCCACGTTAGGCTCTTAAAGGAACATGCAGTTTAACCAGCAGATGTTAAGTCAAGGGTTCATTGCTGCAATGGAACTCTGGAATTAATTCCTGTCCACACACACACACACACACTGACCTGTTATCCAAAATGCTCGGGACCTGGGGTTTTCCGGATAAGGGATCTTTCCGTAATTTGGACCTCCATAACTTAAGTTTGCTAAAAATCATTTAAATAGTGCATAAACCCAATAGGATTGTTTTGCCTCCAATAAGGATTAATTATATCTTAGTTGGGATCAAGTACAAAGTTCTGTTTTATTATTATAGAGAAAAAGGAAATAAGTTTTAAAAATTTGAATTATTTGGTTATAATGAAGTATATAGCTGATGGCCTTTCCGTAATTTGGAACTTTCTGGATAACAGGTTTCCGGATAAGGGATCCCATACCTGTACTAGTGTTTCTCACATGATTGGGCATGATGCCTGCTAAATAAGTAGGTTATTTTTAATGTTTTATAAAGCATGGCATGTTCTCAGGTTGGTGTAAACATAGCACAGGTAAATGGCATCCTCAATCATTTGTGCAGAGATCTAACGGTATGGTTTAATATAATCTCTACAGAGTATTGGAAAACCATTTTCACGAGAAATCATGAGCCCCTATTTACAAAAATAGGTGCTACAAACTGCAAAATTGCACGTATCTATAGGTCTCTGCTTTCATGTTCTAAATTGGTAGTGAACTGATCAAAAAGAACAGCTGATTTTTTTTTTTTTAATGGGTTTAAAAATGGTTAAGACAACCTGCAAAAGTGATTATGAGATTAGTGGTTGCAGAAAACTGTCCAGAAAATTTAATAAATAAAAACTAGTTACAGGAAACATTCGCATGCATGACATGAAAGAAGCGCATTTGTTTGAGATCCTCTGGGGGAATATAGTCCAAAGCATTCTCAGTAATCTCTAAGGAACAGATGGGTTTTTCATTTCTACAGGTAGCTACAAGGCTTGGTGGACCCAAATATGGCACCACTAAATCTAGACTGTATGGAAATGTTGACATCTTAGGATCACCCTTGCTATCCTGCATTTGCAAGCCTCCAGGAAAGCTATCTGATCTTTCTGGATGCCCGTAACCAACAAAAGATACCTCTGACAGTGCCTTGACTTGCTGTATAGCCTAGAAAACTCCAATTCATAAAATTTTACTCATCACTCTTCATCATCACTCCTTCAGAATCTTTCCTCTCCTATACATACTTAGTCTGTACACCAGTGATCCCCAACCAGTGGGTTATGGGCAACATGTTGCACCCCAACCCTTGGGGGTTGGATGTTGCTCCCAGTGGCCTCAAAGCAGGTGCTTACTTTTGTATTCCTGACTTGGTGGCAAGTTTTGGTTGCATAAAAACCAGGTGTACTGCCAAACAGAAACTCATGTAGGGCGCCAGTAAACATAGGGGCTACCAAATAGCCAATCACACCCTCATGAATATTTTTCATGCTTGTATTGCTCCCCAACTCTTTTTACATTTGAGTGTGGCTCATGGGTAAAAAACGTTGGGGATCCCTGCTGTACACTATAGTAACCTTAGCTGCATCTATAGAAGAGGACCCTCTATGTCCAACCCTATTGCAATATGTATTGAAGCACAGTAATTACAAATATTTTCCAAGGAAACAACTGTCCCTTTGGCTACCATGTCCACTTTCAGTTATCTGTTATGGGTTATGAGTCATGAGCTAGATCTGTTTCTAATATTAATGTTGCTTTACCATTGCCTTTAGGTCATTGACTCCAAACCCTGTCATGAGGCTGAGCAGAGTATGTTTCTAGTATATTCACACGAAAACACTGGATGATAAATCAGGAGCACAGTGCATCTGTCAGAATTACTCATCCGCTTATTGATCCAAGCTTGCTCCTGTGAGCATATGCTGAAACTGTACTGCTAAAGGAGGGGGCCAAAAGCCGGACAGCTAAAGAAACAAATGTAGGTTTAAGCAGGTCGTTTTTTTCCCCTAATGATATATATGGCACATTTTCTCTGTAACAGTGGCCTTATGTCAGTTTCAATACAACAAGTGCATCAAACTCCCAACACAGAATGCATTTCTCATCTAACCAAATATGCTGTTACTTTACCTAACCCGTTAACCTTACAATAATCTATATCTGAACTTAGTGGAAAGTTATAGCAGAATAACCAACCGTAAAAAAAAGAAAAAGCAACTAAACAGAATGGCTTTTCACTGAAAACCTGTCACCTTTATTTTTGGACTTTTATTTGGTAATATAAGTATTGATGTTTCACTTTCTTTTAAGCAACTGCTACCGATAAGAGAGTCAAGGTTAATATAATAACTTTCTCATGTAGGAAGAGACTTTCCAATGAAGCCTTTGAGACATACTGACATTAAATCCCTTCAAGGAGGCTGGAAGGATATGAGGCTGCTTAGAAAACAAAATATTCTCCAAAACTGAATTTTAAAATACATACCAACATCATATAATACTATTCAACCCAAGCAGCAGGCTCATATCTGCTAAATGAAGTTAAATTGGTTTGTGCTTAACTACAACTAAAATAGCATGCTTTGTCTTTTAGCACAACTTCTGGACTGCTGAGGATCCATTGTGAATTGTAATTGATATTCAACAAAAAAAGAAAAATAGATAAAGAGCATTATTAAGTAGCAAGGGTAAAAGTAGCTTTAGACCAGAAACTCCCTAATCAGGGGATCTTTCAGTGCTTTAGTGCAATTAGTAATTAAATTTTTTGGGTTGCTATTACTTTCAGAACCAGGGCAATTTTATCCCTGCCAAACCAGGACCATCATCACATGGTGCATAGTCAAGGCCAAAAAGACATGAAGGTTTAATTCAAGGGTCACCACAGAGGCGGGGGAGTGGACACTGGACGGACCTTAGGTGGGGCTTTGTCACAATGAGGCAGATCATGGGCAGAACCCAAGCATACAAAGGTGAATTTTTTTTATTGAGGCCCCATTCTAATATGTTTGCAGGGCCCCTCTTCTAGGCTATAAGTAACAAAATTTAGAAAAAAAGTAGTGCAGTGGTTGTCAGCCCCCTTAGGTCATACGGGCCAGACCAAGTCAACATTTTACAGGTCTGCCTAAATGATATCTGGGCACATACTGTTCTAATATTTATGCTTTTTTTTTTTTAGTTTGTAACTTTGTACATGATTGTCATAAACAGGATCAATTCAACCTTTAATCTACAAACAGAGGAAGTCTCTAGTCTTGCTGGGGAATATTTACAGCTAATTACTTTGAATGGAATCCTCAGCTGAACAAACGAAAGCCTAAATGAGAAGAAAGTTGTAAAAATAAATATAGCAGTACATTAGAAAAGTGTTTAATTTTTATGTTGTTGTTCTGTAGGCATAACCCTGAGGCAGGCAGGCAGGCAGGCAGGCTGGCATCTTTTGCATTTGGTGAAAGAACAAGCTATTTGTGCTCATTATATGTAATAAGATTTAGCATTCCTTAAACACAGCATTACCACTATACATGGCAAAATTCCTTTACTTTGGCTAAGGTGAGACATGATTTTAAACTACAATAGAACCCCAATTTTATGTTTTCCTAGGGGCCGCCTCAGAACAGCATATACTCCGGGAAAATGTTAAATCTGGAAAAGAAAAAAAAACTCAGCTTGCCTAAATGAGGCCGTGGCGAAGCAGCGTCAATTCTGTGGAAAACGTAAAATCTGAACATGTAAAATCAGGGCTCTACTGCAGTTATGCCCAAAAAGTCAGCCGCAATACTAAAGAACAGACAAATAAACTTTTCCTGTTCCCTGGATAGATTTTATGGATTGCGCAGAAACGTTTAGATGGATGCAGGGGTTTCCTGCCCAATGCATCCTGAAGAAGCGGATTTAATGCCATTCACTCATTTGTGTACACTAACTAGATGACTAGATGAAAAAAGGGGAAATTTTGCTTTTAAAGTAACCAGAAACAGATTTTTACCAGGACCTAACCTTGCCTCATGCAAGGCACAGCACTACATAGTTGCCCACAATGTAAATAATTCACATTGCCATCTCAAATTATATTCAATATATTCAATGACTGTTTGAATAAACCACATTACATTGTTACTATACAGCTTCCATATTTCTACCATTCCAAAAAAAACCACCCCTGTTTGGCTATATGCCACTGTTTGCAACTTCTCTCAACTTTTGAAAGTTGCTGAGCATCATCATCATCATCATCATTATTATATGAAGGGCTAAATTTTACCTTTGTTAAAGTGATACTGACACTAAAAACTACTCTTCAAAATATTAATGTACATTAAAAGTTACCTATAGGTCATGTTGATCATTTTTTGCCAATAGGGCTGCTTTTGTAAGTTATTGTTACTTGAAGTTCTTAAACTTGCCATCCTGACTGTCCCTTCTCAGCCTGTCAGTTATAGCTTCTGTAATAAATGGACTACTGCTGCACAAATATGGCAGCCCCCTCATAGAGGAACATGGGGATCAGATAGGTAATGTAAAAGCATTGGGCAAATACTTATAGCATTAGGCAAAATTATAAAGAGTAAACAATGTTTAGGGGCCTGCTGGGCTTGAAGGTGGGGGATACTAGTTTCCATTAAAGCCCTATTCCATTAATTAGCTTTATGTCACCTAGGTCACCCCAAAGTGGACAGGAATTAGGAAACAGAGTATTTAACACTCTATAATAAAGTGGTCACCTTAAAGTGGGGTCCAGATAACAATAAAAGTTATTGCTTACCCATTAAGTGACCGTTCTAGCCGTCATACAAAAACTCCACCATTATCAGTGAATATAGAATCCTTGTACTACTTCCAAGCCCTTTTTGTTACAGCAGAAACAGCACGTTTATTTATTCTCCCTGTCACAGCTGGTTAACTGTGGAAATAACTCCTAGACGGGACGACTTTCTTTCAGTCTATGAGTATCTTAAAACATTAAATACAGCAGAGGAAGAAATACTTTAACATTCACCATTTGATAACACTCGTATATTTTGTCTGTGCTATGGATGTACGCGCTAGAACAAAACAGTTACTGCAATATTCTTACAGTGTAAAAAACTGCATGTCTAGACTCTCTTTTATTTGTGCTGTACTTACTGGTACTGACTTTCTGTGCATTTAACTTCTCCAGCCTTGTGAGGAATTATACAAATGGCCTTTAGTGTCATATTTATGAGACTGTCTCCCAAACTACAAGGCCTATCTCCAGCACAGCAATCTAGTTACATGGGACCATGCTATGCTTAAAGCAGCATCTAATTGCACACATTTAGTATGTCAGACATCTCTGCTTAGCAGGGGGTTACTGCAATGAGATCACAATTAGAATGGGCTTGTGTTACTGAAAGCTATATAAAGCAATAAACTATATATGTTTTTTCCAACACCCTCTACAAATGTAGGATAAAAAAAAGCCATTTGGATATTACAATGAAACAGAACCATACCATAATTAGGAATATAGTGAAGAACCAACAGTACAGCTATCGGTGCTTGGTAAGCTACATTTGGCATTCATAGCTGTGACACAAACTACAATGCACCGCTTTACTACCATAAAGGGCAAAGATAACCCTCTGTCTAGCAGTCAGTGGCAGACGTAGACCAGTTGATGTGGACAGGGAAAGGTCATATAGTGCAGCTGCTAAGCTAGCTGAACTTAAATTTTCCTAAAGGGTAAGTTTAGAACATCCTTTAGAAGGCTTCTCCCCTGGTTAGTTTTTCCAGAGTATTTCTTACTCTTCCTGTACCACCATAACTCTCTAATCTTTCTAGTTATGATAATTAACAATCATTTTAAGGCAATAAATTTGCAAAAACTCAGTGGCTGAACCCTCTATGGTCACAACCAAAAGCATGATGGTCTCACATCCACTCATGGACACTACACTGTTGCACTAGGGACATAGCTGTATAATAAGGGAAATGCAAAGTTGCCAGTTTACATTGCTCACCATGGACTCAGGTTGTTTAGTTGCTATAATGTTTTCCAATTGCTTGCCCTCCTCCCTATCTTCTTGAAGGCCAAAGTTTTCCTTATTTTACTAAGGGTATTACTATGCATACAGTAATCCAAGATCACATATACTTTGTCTGCAGCAGGAACTTGCCTTGCAGAGATTCTATTGCTTGTGAGAGCTCATAAACGAATTAAGTTGGACTTATGTAGAGGTTGCAGAAACACTATCTGCACATCCAGAAATAAATATAAATGTTAAATATTTGTTTTTACACACGCATACCCGATTTAACAGCCCAAACTATGACAATCTCTGTTTAAAGGGATGAATTCCCCACCCTTTTCAGCTCTTAGTGGATTCTGGACTCTGGAGTTTCTCTGCTTTCCAGAGAACCTGTGTACTACTTACTATGGAAGGCAAAGGACCTTCAAGTTTCAGAATTCATCACTTCACAATGGAACAAGGTGAAGAAGGGCTTGCATTACACTGTGAGACCAAGGGATGTTAAGAAATATTCAACATCCTATCACGGTTTCAGTCTGTAGAATCAGGTATGGCTTGAAAACAACAATACATTTACATTTATTGCTTGAAGTTCACAATGTTTATGCACCTTTTTTACATAAGCCGAACTGAATGAATGTTAAAAAGAAGAGTAGATTTTCTCTTTAATAAATGAAGTCCATATATTTCCTTTAGCATTTTCTTTTTACCTTTACCCTTACATGACAAATTCCTCCATTAAAAGATTTTTTTTTTTAAATGTCATTTACCTTCCCTTGCAATACCACCTCCGCTACATCATATTTTCTTGTGTTACTGTTATTTTACCCATTTTGTTTTCTACCTATTCAGTCCTTGAACATTTCTTTTGTTCATTCACCCGATTCTGATGTCAGGTTAATTCTTTCTTACTTTTCATTTTCTCTCTCCCTCTAATTCCCTTATACTCATGTCATCCATTCTGATCCGTTTGTATTCATTCCCTTCTCCTTCTCTTTCTCTCTCTCTCTCTCTCTCTCTCTCTCTCTCACACACTAGTCCTCTCACTCCTCTTCACAGCGTATATAGTGCTTTCTCTTTTCCTTTCTGTGTGCTCTCATGTATCAGTTTCAGCATTCACTTACATACATGGCATGTATTGGTGCATGTTTGCAGTAGGCTGTTGCAAACACAAACTTCCCCTTTAAAATGGGATTAGTTGTAATATCAGAGAGAGAAAGACCTCTGTACTAAATCTTCATGTTGAACTATGCAATAAAAGCAGTGATATGTCAACAGTCTTTGTTCTTGCTGCCCTATCTATTATTTAAATATCATGTCGAGCTGCTGCTTTGACAGAGCTCAGTCCTCACCTTGCACACATTGTTAGCAGACATTTTATTGGTTGCGATGCTGTCTCTTAGTGGTAAACAGAAGTAAAAAATTGATCTTTACACATGAATAATTTGTCTTGGCTTTTCAACATCACATTTGATGTATTCATCAACACAACACAAAGAGCTGTTATTACAACATATTCTCCTGGTCGAAACAAATCCCCTCCTGCTCCATCCTCTTGACACGTCTGGAAACTTAGCTTTCACAGAGCATTGCTGGTTCTTCCTCTCGCAATCAACTCACACAGATACCAGCAGTAAAGATACATTACTATTTCTTCATGCACACAAGCCTTTCCAGAAAGAAGTAGAAAGTACTGCCAAATACATAAAAATGGATTGCTTCTAGTTTCATCATACCTTCAGATCTGAAATTGCTTTCAACATTCATAAACTTCAGTATCATTTCCCACAAATTCTGCTTTTGAAGCACCATTTCCCACCAATTCTGCTTTCCGAGCAATACAAAAATAAAGGGGGGAAAAAAAACGTATTTTAAATGGGCTTGTCTTGTGCTTTGTAATGAAAAGAGAATAGTCATAATTTGCATTTGCAGAATATAGATGAGGGCAACAAACTATAGGTTAGCAGATTATTATATGCCTCGAATTCTAAATCTTAAGTGCTTGTACTAAGCAGGAATTTCCACTGCCATTATAGAAGCCATTCACTCTATGAACAGCACATTCCCCTTGCACTATACATTGTACATACAGTTTAATGTCCTTGAGCTGCCAATCAAGGCTCCTTTAGACAGAAATAAATTAATCTGACCCACATTCAAAAGACCACTGACTTACTAAAGAATCTATGTGAACATAAATACTAGTCCACAACAAGGTCATGAAATGTCATCATGGCTTCTCCACTGGTACAATTTTTTGCATTTTTAGGCAGGGTAAAAAGCATACGGCTCATGCATGCACACATCAGAATGAAAGTGCAAACACCTTCTTATGGACTACATTAAAAAGAACAGCATTAAAACACCGCAGTAACAAAGTTTCTTGCTTTTTTCCCAGGTAGGGGAAAAATGTTGATCAGCACTTTAAGCATCTTCCCTATGACCTGCTCAAGGCACCTAAGCTAATGATGTTTATAAGCAATCATGCACTACTGAACTACAAGAAAGAACCCGATTCTGAGATGACAGCAAAGGGAGTGACAATTTTCCTTCGGATCACGCAAGCAATATTTCATATTTTTTTATAGATATTTTTACCTTCAAATAATGTTTATGAGCATATTTAGGAGGTAAAGGTTTATAAAATGCGTGGCTTATGACAGTGCATTACACCCTTCCAACAAGTAGTTCCAACATTTTTTTAACATATTTTAAAGATCTGAAAATATTTAAAGCCCTTCCAGAAACAATAAGAAAGAATTCTGTGTAAAAATATTGGATTTACTCATAATTTCCGTCTCCAGCTGTTCATAAAAAGATCAGTAACAGCAGAAACAAAAATACTTATTTGAATTGACAGGTCCGTTATTCCTTTCTACTACATAAAGACAAACGATTTTACCCATACCTGAAGGTCAAACATAATGGATAACATAGGATTAAGAACAACTTTCTTTCTCCCTTTTTTTTTTTTTTTTTTTTAACTGCGTAATACTTCCTTTGGACAAAATTTCTTCCATGAAAAGCCTTACAGAACAGCAGAATCTAATTCCATACATCATTTAATCGTGATAAGTGAATGGCTTCTAAATGTTATTGCAGGGGGATTAGAGAACTCTGTCCCCTGTTTCTCAGTCTGTGACATCATCCAATATGTGCAATGGTGTTGATGGAAGCGCATGAAATAAACATAGAAATAAAAATATAGTGCAAATCAATGTGGCAAAAAGAACGATAAGTTCAACGTGGGTACTTAGTAAAACACAGATACTAGAAAAGGTGACCCCAACTCTGTATATATTATAATACTGAGTCTGTATCTGCTCACCAGAACGACTTATAAAGTTGCATATAGAACCATCCCAACCGGGCGATTGAAGTCAAGTGATCACAATGTATATAGAGTGGAGAATGAAGCAAAATATAGTGTAAAATCGTTTTAATATAATAAAATCCTGCACAATACAGGCTACTTACAATGTAGTAGTAGATATAAAAACACAAAACAGTAGAGGAGTCAATGGTAGCCCAACGCGTTTCGCGTGCTCTCTGCACGCTTCCTCAGGAGCAAAAATGAAGTATACCAACATAGGCCCTAAAAACCGTATATATAGAGCAATTAACTAAACCTAAATCAAAAACATTCATTTTTGCTCCTGAGGAAGCGTGCAGAGAGCACGCGAAACGCGTTGGGCTACCATTGACTCCTCTACTGTTTTGTGTTTTTATATCTACTACTACATTGTAAGTAGCCTGTATTGTGCAGGATTTTATTATATTAAAACGATTTTACACTATATTTTGCTTCATTCTCCACTCTATATACATTGTGATCACTTGACTTCAATCAACGCCCGGTTGGGATGGTTCTATATGCAACTTTATAAGTCGTTCTGGTGAGCAGATACAGAATCAGTATTATAATATATACAGAGTTGGGGTCACCTTTTCTAGTATCGGTGTTTTACTAAGTACCCACGTTGAACTTATCGTTCTTTTTACCACATTGATTTGCACTATATTTTTATTTCTATGTTATTTCATGCGCTTCCATCAACACCATTGCACATATTCTTTGAGGCTCATCTAAAGGGGAGCTGACATCAGGAGGAAGCAGCATTTCATCTATATTGATTTCTACCACATTGAAGGTTCACATATACAGATCCTTTCATCAAGAAGCGCTGGATTAGGAGTGTTCATTCACTCCATAAATACTGTGACATCATCCAGCCTAGCTACAGAGGGACCCGATTGGCTGGATGCCCCAGTGCACTTCTGGGAGGAGGTGTGCTTAAGTTTGGAGCCAAAAATCAAGGGGCGGGCCTAGCCCCTGTTGTTTTGCCAGTTTTTGGAAGAGAGATTCAGCTTGAGCAGCCAGTACCACATGTTGCGAGTTCAGACTGAAAAGAGAAGGGTCTGCTGGGTTGCTAGTGATTATAAAGTCCTCTGTGGAATCTCCGTGAGTGTCCCATGGTGAGAACAGGGATTGCTCGATTGCCTGCTACGTGGGAGCAGCCACCTTTCCAAAGAGGAGGGTACTCTGGGGCAGGTAGCACTACCTGGGGGGACTTAAGAGCTCTTGGGGAAGGGACTGAACTGAATAAAGGGTTGTGGTCTATCCGGATCCAAGATGGGACTGGGCATCTACAGAGACTGTGTGTCACGGTCGGTATCCCAAAACTCAGAACTGGCTCCAAGGGCCCGGTCTCGGCTCACGCTTCTGCCTCTAACAACCGCCTTTCACGTCGGGAGGAGCCCTTCGCTACTCGGATGCCGCCAGGTCTTAAAGTGAGAAACCCAAGGAGAGAGTTCTGAGCAGGCAAGGGAACCAGAACCGTGTTGCAGGGAGAAGGGGAACGGGATAGCGTAGTCGGAGGACGGGCCGGGGTCAGCAACAATCAGACAGCGTGGTATCAAAACGGAATCCAGAAGAGAGGTCAGCAGGCAAAAGGTCGGTCCAGGCAGCAAACGAGAATAGTCAGAGTCAGAGTCAGGCAAAAGGTCACGCTTGTGACAAACGCTTGTCATTCTGCAGCGAAACAAATACTTTTTCACCCTAAGGCTAAGGGTTATATTTATCATGCTGTTCCTCATAACAGCCAATAAGATGCTTTGCTTTTCTAACTGTTGAAATCTATTTGCTGATTGGTTGGCCTGGGCAACATCACTGGTAATGCTTCACTCCACTTTTTACACAGCATGATATTTACCTTACTGACCTTCAAGCTGAGTTTTAGGTGTATCTAGGAGAGCAAACTGGCATTTTCCCCAGCTCTTACCCTAACTGACCTTCAAGCTTTGCTTCAGGTGTATCTAGGAGAGTAAACAGGTATTTTAGCCAAATCTCGCCCTAATTAACCTTCAGACTGAGAACCCTTTTGCTGTTCCAGGTCCCAATCTTTATAAGGTACAAAACAAATTAAATGTAAGCTCTTCTCTATGAACCTAGCTCAGTGAAACTTCCACTAGCAGGAGTGCTACAGACACCTCTTTAAGAAATGAATCTCTCTCATTGAGAAATCATCACTGGCAATCAATGAGAATACTTTGTAATTCAGCTGTGACATTCTGGGCAGGACTGACTTTAGAAATCTATTTTTCCTCTGGGGACCTGTAACACTGAGCCATACTAAATATTGGTCTATAGGGCAAATGAGATGGTTGGCATTCTACACTTGTAGCCCCTGTAGCTCTTTGATGTGTACACCTTGCATCTGAGGGCTTCTCCCACTTGTGGGTGCAATCCTTTCATTTAATAAATATGCTACAATGGCTTAGTATGCAAACCCACAATAAAACATGCCTCATTTGTCAAGTGTGCATACATGTAAGTATTAGCATCTGCATATTTATTTTAGTAGCTACCACATGAATAAAATCTGCACATTTCTTGCTGATTTGCATATGGTGAGTAGCAAAGAATTACTAGAAATGTGCATTTAATGAGAATATGTCTTTGGCAAGTGAAGGATTATATGTTCTCCGGGTCAGAACCATAATGCATAACACCCACCCCCCATAATCTCATGTGAGCCATAAATTAGGGCTGTCACTTCATGCAGAGGGTATCCAACCAGTTTTGAAGCAAGCACCCATGGGCTTCACTCAATAGTTTCCTGCAATCTGATTTAGTCTGCTGCTCTGAGTAGGTTTCCAACAGCATCCATTCTTTTCTACAGAAATCATGTATGTGTGTGATAAATATAACATGTTTTAGTAGGGGATTACCTTGCTTTTATTACTCCATAAATACTGAGTATGGTTTCCTGCCTGTACTGACATTCCTTCTTTGCTACTTTTAACCAGATTCAATCCAAGGAGAAAAACATATCTCGCGGTTTATCGCGGAAAAGCTCAATCTGGAATTGAATCATGAAAAAAGTTTTTATACTTTAATTGACTCTATGTGGTAACCGATTTATTGTAATACTTAGGAGCAATTTAGAAAAATAAACTAAAAAATGATAAATAATCCCGTAAGCAAGAGAGAGACAATCTAAGAGCTACCCATCCCACTGATTTGGGCCGAGCCACCCATCACTAATACTAAGCAATGCCTAAGCTTTACTAAACTCAACTATTACAACTGATTCATTAGTTGCTAACATTCCATTGATGCTGCTGAGAAATCCACTAATGTAGCAAATTGTAGCAGTATAGCGAGTCAGCAACTATATATCTGAACATTGCAGGTCTCTCTATAAATCTATTACATAAAACAGCCCTTATGTAAAGCACTGTTTCATATACCTAAAGCTTCATCATTTAAAATATCTTCATTTAAAATATTCTTTTCTAGTAGTATGTTCCACTGGATAATCCCATATAGGAAAGCTGCTATTTTATATACAGGTATAGGGTCTATTGTCAAGAATGCTCGGAAACTGAGGTATTCTGGACAAGGGTTTTTTTTTTCGTTATTCACAGCACTATATACTAGTTTGTTTAAAAGTTACATAAAATCACTGTACAACTATTTTCATATCAACAGTTGCCTGATATTTGTTATATTTAACTTCAAATACAATATAAAAATGTTATCTGGCCTAGCACCAGGGACCTGAAGTGTAGTGGCTGCTGCTCCTCCAGGCTGAGCGACAGGAGGCATTGTGGTTTTAGCCTGCCAGTTTATCTAAATGACTTTTTCCCCCTGCTCCTGTATTCCCTCTGGCTGACACCACCTGAGAGCCAGCTGCAGGCAACAGTTACATTATTTAAGCCGGCCTTTCCCTTGCCCTGGTGCTCTGTTAAGGGTGGCCTTTTGTTTCTAGTTACTGAATCCTGTGCCTTCTATCCTGAAGTCCTCTACTGAAGCCTGTAAGTGCCCTTCTGCCCTGCCCTTGTTCTTCTGGTTCTGATTTCACATTATCTGAGTGCTGGCCTCTTATTGGATTTCTGCTTGAGTGCCCCAACCTTCCTTACTTACTTCTGCTTGCTGCCTGCCCTAACCCTGTACCTGAACTTGGACTTGTTTTCTGCCTGCTTCACATTAACTGCTGAATAAAAATTTTTTCAACTCATTTCTTGCCAACTCATTTTAAATTTTTCAACTTATTTCTTGCCAAGCCTCTGTAATGTTTGCAGATGGTTATTCTGCACATCAGCTGCTGTCGGTTAATTTAGAGAACTAAGACCCCTTTAGCATGCCTTCCATACAAAAAGGTAATGAAACATAAAAAACCCATGAAAAAACTCTTAAAGGGTTACATAGTAAACTACATCATCACTGTCTCACGGTAACTTCATAGCTTCACAATAAACTTCTAGTTGCTAAGCAACCCACAAAAGTCTGAAAAGCAAAGGAAATATGCAAAAAAGAGAGAAATGTTACTTACAGGTATATAGATCATAATTCATGTTTAAACTAAAATCCCCAGATAGTGAGGCCAAGAATAATCAGTGTTTAGCTGGTACCAACACATTCCTATGAATGATAGAAATCATGTCACTATCTCCTCCGTAGAATCACTGTTCTATCCTTCTTGGAAAACTATACCCCAACCCATTGTTGCTTGAGATCTTTGAAACTTCTTTTTTTGCTGTTGTGCACTGGGCAGGGGTGAAGAATCGTACTGGTAACATGTGTACTCCAGTATTAACCAACCCACAATACAGCATTTATGACAATCCAGAACTCCAGGGCCAGCAAGTGTCAGAGCAACAATGGTCTGGTGATGGGTTAAAGGGGAACTTAAATCAGATGATATAAATCATACCACTGTGGTTCTTTGGTAATGCAAATTACATAACTCCTATTATTGATGAAATGTGTCTGTGCCACTTCAGTAATGTCATATGACTAATTAAAATCTGCAACTCTGTTACTAAACATAAAGATATTAGACATCACTGAAGAGTTCTTTAACAAAATAATGGTAAAAGACTATACATATGCTAAGAAACCTTAAAAGCTGCATAATAATTGTGGTGATTGGTTTACATTACAAAGCATATCTGTTTTATATAACATTGCACGTCAAACACCAGGATCAATGGGCACTTGAAATACTGTGTATGCTTCAGCCGGCAGATGCTTTATAAAATGTATTAGCTCAGTATTATAAGTACAGGTACGGGATCCGTAATCTGGAAATTTGTTATCCAGAAAGCTCAGAATTACAGAAAGGACATTTCCCATAGACTTCAAATATTTAAGTAAGATTCAATTTTTTTCTGTAATTATAAAACAATATCATGTACTTGATGCTATGATATAATTAATCTTTACTGACAGCAAAACAATCCTATTAATTAATGTTTAAATAATTTTTTTAGTAGACAAGGTATGGAGATCCAAATTACAAAAAGACCCCTTATCCAAAAAGCCCCAGGTCCCGAGCATTCTGGATAAGAGGCCCAATACCTGTACCACTTTGACAGCACAGGGTAACAGGGTACCTACGCTTCCATGTACAATATGATGCTACAGATACATACACATATTCAGCATACAGGTAAACAGTGAAAACTCTTCTAAAAAAGCGGTTTTCATTTCCATCAAAAATCACCTACAATATGCTTTCATGTCCAGTTGTTGGCTATGGTTGTTATTCCATTTTAAAGGAGTCAGGAACATAAATCACTTTGATAGCTTACCCCATCACGAGTGCTGACCAAGCCACTTTGGCTTAACCCTATCAGCCTTTGTCTTTACAGCACACTTTTATTTCAATCACAACA
The DNA here is from genome assembly GCF_000004195.4 of Xenopus tropicalis. NCBI lineage: Eukaryota > Metazoa > Chordata > Amphibia > Anura > Pipidae > Xenopus > Xenopus tropicalis. The sequence goes on from NC_030683.2 coordinate 99,797,440, forward strand.
CAGTACAATTAGAAGTGATCTGTATACAATATCCTACTTAAACTTAATTCATATGAGCTAAGGATCCCCATCCTATTTCAGTAATAAACCCAACTCAAAGAAGGACACATCGGAAAAGGATAAAGTCAAAAACCCAGAGGGCACATCTGGCTGAGATACAGAACCTATCCTCTCATCACCTCAGCATGTTTTATTCATCTTGACTTATTCCATTCTGTCACAGTGAAAAGCTTTTCTTTATGTTGACCTCAGTACTTTTCATGTTAAATTACTGCCTATTGATATTCCTGGCTCTATTCAGTAAGCTGTTATATCAACAGCTGTCAAAAGTGAGCCAAATGTATGTATTTCAGCCTAAAAATTGGAGAACAAAATTATAGTAGTCAACAGAAAACAAATATAAAAATGCAGGTGAGAGCCACTTTAAAGAGTCTGACTTCCTGTCTACTTTATATTTATTTAACATCATTATTAAATATAAAACTCATTTTTCTCTTGACCCTTTAGGTGATTTAGAGCAGTCAGACAGTGCCTTTGGCTCAAGAAATTTAGTGCTGAAAAATAGTTTGTCTTTTCTTGACTGGATTACTTCCTGTTGGTCTTGTGACTTACTCTCAGCCTTGCTTTATGACTGATGTTCCAGACAGTTTAATAACGAAGTAGGAGTCACAGAACAGTCATAACATGATCAATAAGCTTCTATGTTTACATGATAAACGAAAGTTGGCACCAGCCTCCTACCTTGCCTGCAACCGGAAGCACTGGCTCTACTCGGGTGAAGGCAGACATGGCTGTAAAGTGAAAACTCTCACATTTTTTTTGCCGGTATCTGCCATGTCTATCTGCACCCGAGTGAAAACAATGCTCCCTGATGCAGGCATGGTAGGAAGCGGGTGCCAGTGTAAGGGCTCATTCTCGGTTGTCCAAAGGCTGAGAATTTGCTACATGTGGCACTAGCCTTAGGCTGATTTCCTTACAGTATCAGCCATGAGACCTCTTGATGAATAATAATACAAGAGAAGCCATTTCCAAGAACTGTCTTTCGATTTTTGCGGACGAACACAACCTTAAACCATTTGTTTAAACTGTGGGATGATTACTTATTTTAATTAAGTTCTTATAGTCCCTAACAGAAATGAAAGAACAAGTTATTCAAGGTAGCCTAAAAATACAAAAATGAATTTACACAATGTATTGTTTTTGCTTCAGTTAAAAGCTAAGTAACCCCTATAAATGTAGCATATTATACACTGAACAATACTAGCCCACTGGTTCAGAAGCCCTATAGCGGTAATAATCTAGCCTTTGTTTTCAACTTTTATAGCCCTTCTTTTGCATGAGTGGCACTGCACATGCTCAGAGTGCTCTGGGCTGCTGTTGAGAAGTTAAGCTTAAGGGGTCATCTGAAATCATCAAAACATTAGCAGAAAGTGAGACACAGAATTCACTGGTTTATGTGCTACCACGCAATGGCAATATGAAAATATGAATGGCACATGAAATCAGCCTTGTATTGTGAATATATGTTCACATCTGGTATATGCTACCAGAAGGAACTTCATTGGCACAGGCCTTCATAGCTACAGGGCTTAATGCACACTGCTGACTTGTCTCCAGCTGTCCAGTTCTAGCTGCACGAAAACCAGATGTTGCTCTATTTATCTAAAGAGAGATATTGTTGCAGCTTGGAGCCATCCAATTTTAAAGAAAAATGGACCTTTCAGTGTTCAAATATATCAGACAAGTTTTGGGGGCCGTGCCCTTCATGTTCTTGTATCTTTCAGTGGATGCTAAAACTGTTATTTGTGTGCACTCTTAGATATTTACTTAATTTGCACCATTATTAGTTTGTATCCCCTTGCATTATTAATGCATTGTAATGCTCATTGTAGCCTAGCAGCAGTATATAATTATGAATATGGATTAGTATATATTTTAATTTCAACATGGTTTAAACAATTCAATCTGTCTGAACTCCTTCTGACACTTGTAGATGTCATGGGCATGGGAGTATGCCCCATAGAAGTGTACTGGTGAGTATGCTTTACCTCACTAGTTAAACCAACTGATAGCACCCAGGCTGGTCAGATCTGAATCACAACAAAGTCTGCAGGAGACTTATTAGGCTCTGCTGTAGTGACTGGTGGAGGTTATGGAACTTATACCTTTCTAAAATATGGCATCAGACCCAATATTGAATCATGGAATTTAGATGTCCGCTTTTAAAGTTGAGATATAGCGATCCTAGCGGATTTAGAAAATGTCAGTGATATCATGTACTAACACTCTTGCTGTCTCTCACTCAACTCACAAGATATTGGTATTCAGTGTTCTACCAAAACATCAGTTTTTGGTTGATATTCACTATTATGCACATTTGATAAAATAATTTCTTTTATAGACCCTTACAAGTTTCTCAGTGCCATAAAATGTGTTGCCCTCTGACCCAGAGAATAAATGTGGCTTATGGGCAAGTTTACTTGCTATTCTTGTGTTCATCCAGCAGCATGAATGGGAACAGTTTATGTGGATTTGGAAACACATGTAGATCACCATCAGCAAAGATTTTCTTATTTTAACTGAAAAGACCACAAAGATTCTGGCTCCTGTCACATTAAACTGGACACTTTGAACAATAATTTTCAGAATAAACCAGTGGAGATTATTGCCATGTTTTGTATTAAAGGATAGTCCACAACCCACTGGGATGACACATTTTGGATCCCCCATCCAAAACACAATGCTATAGTCAGTACCTAAAAGCGAGCTTGACTTCAGCATTTTACCAGTGGCATAGCCTGCCATAGCCAACACAACACACAGGTTCGGTGATGCAGTTTTGTACAATGGCAGGTTGTTTTACATAATATAAACTTAAATATAAAACAAACCAAAAATGAAATGGCAAGTGATAACCATCCTTGTGAAACATTACCTTGCATTCTGAAAAGTAAACAACCATCCCAGGAAAATACCTTCTCTCTAAGTGTCAGCTATTAATATCAAAGCAACAAAGGGCATCAACAGCTTAACTACAAGACCACCACAAAATTTTTTTTTAGGATCCCCCCCCCCAAAATTTGGGAATAAGATACTTTTTTATTAAACTGCCCTACTTTTACCCCTACTACTGGATCCCTCCAGCAGTGGTACGATCTGCTTCCTTCATAGTTACATTCTAATCAAGGCCTGGACTGGCAATCTGTGGATTCTGGCAAATGCCAGAGGGGCTGCTGTAAAATGCCATAGACAGTATTGATTGGGCTGGTGGGGGCTTATTGGGCATCTGTGTAATGCAGGGCCTATTTAGAAGCCCAGTTCAAACCTGATCTAATCACCAATACTTCTAGTAGCAGATAGGTCAGGACAGGTTTATGTGTGTGCTGGGGTTCACTTAGAGGGGTTGAACTTGATTTTTTTTAACCCAGCTTAACTAGGAACCTGCAAATACAAGGGTGTAACTATAAAGGAAGGGACCATTGCACCTTCTGGTGCCTAAGAGTTATAGGGAACACCTTACGGCCCTGGGCACAGTTTCAGTATTTGAAAACATCTATTCCGAAACCTAAGGTGGCCCTAAAGTTAATTTTGATGTGGGGCTGGGACCATTGCACCTTCTGGGTGCCTAAGAGGTATAGGGAACACCATGGGGCACTGGGCACAGTTTCAGTATTTGAAATCATCTATTCCGAAACCTAAGGTGGCCCTAAAGTTAATTATCATGTAGGGCCCAGTAACCTCTAGTAACACCACTGCCCAAACACATGCAAACATCCTGTAGTGATAGAACTGGTTCAAACCTTTAGGTGACAACAAAATAATGAATTTTCTTGTTGAATAAAAAAAAAAAAAACTATAAATTTCTCATAAACTGGCTGCTGGGGGTGCAGTTTCACTGGAATATATAAATGCTATATCCAACTTTCACACAGATCCAAGCAGGATATAGGATCCCACTCCTTTTATTTTTCAAATATGTATATAAACAAGGCGGCAGGACATTCAAACCCCTGTGCTTAACATAATTCATTAAGGAAAGTGAAAGTAAAACCTACATTCACAAGTGTTATTAAAAAAAAAAAAAGTTTTATGAAGTGTTGCAAGTGTTTCATTTAGAAAATGACAGACGGGAAAGATAAATGCCATCTCGCCACACTTACAAAGTGCCCTACCCCTACGTTATCTAGCTGCGGTTAAACTACAACTCCCAGAATCCCCTCGTAAGCTTTCACTGTGCAAGTACGGGCAGAAAGGTAATTCAGCAATAGACTGACAACCACAAGCTAAATCATGGAGTAGAAGTTTGCCATTCACGCTGCATGCAGCTCCAAGCATGGGGTCAGGGAGGCGGGTAAGAGAAACATGCCGGGGGTCACAATGCAATGCCGGCTTGTGAGAGCCCTGAGAAGTCCCCGGAGCCCTGCCCTTCCAGCCACATACTCTGGCACAGGAGTACCGCTACGGGAGCGGCATGACACCCCCAAATCTCACCTCCCTCCTGACGTTAAGAAGTGAATAATAGTCATCGTTATCCACTTCATCTTCCATAAAGGACGCCGCCATCTTCAGAACCTTTCACCTTGACCGTCGAGTCTTCAGACAAGGTAGGGTCAACCTCCGGCTGAAGGGAGAGCCGGGGGAACAGCGACACCTGCAGAACGGAGGGGACATTGCAGCATCGGCTGTTGAAAACTACCAAGTGACACAAACAAGCTAATACTAGCTATACCAATGATGATGTTATACGCCCATAATTAAGGTGCTGCTTTGCTAGCTGGCAAATTGCAGAAATGCTCTTTAGCTGCATACTGTGCTGGAGTCTAAGTAGACAGGCTGTATGCATTTAAGTGAACAAGAGATGGGTTGTAGTGTTGCTACTGTAGGGATCTATAGGGTTAAACTGCACCTAAGGCTTTAAACCTTACCACTTCTTTAGTCTGTGCTGTTACTGGGCAAAGGCCCATGTATCAGTTTAGAGATACCTTATTGGTTTATAGGTTGACTCCACCCTTTGCACGCCAATATAGTTTGGCAAAGGGGTGGGTCTTCCTCTTTGGCTGCATCTACTGACCGAGGTGGAAGTTCCACTGAGCCTGGGATCAACAGGGCCCCAGTAAAGCATTTTACCCTAGAGTCTGCATCTACTCTAGAGAGGTCAGGGACAGGAACCATGTGAATGAGGACCAGCTAGATAGTTACTCTTGCCGAGCACTTTCTAGTAAAGTGAGATAGAGAGGGAAGGAAGCAAGAGCAGTTTTGGCTCCACCAAAGAAAGTAGTTGGAAGTATTCTTCCATACAGGCAATGTTGCCTTAGCATAGGGCCACGGTTAAGACTTAGAAGGGAGGCAGGCAGTATCTGAATCCTGATCCATAGTTACTGTGGGACCCTGAAGGCTAGAGGTAGTCAACCTGAGGAGTGTGGTATCCAATCTGACTGTTCCAAAGGGTGGCCAAACTGACCAGGTGCACCCTCTCTGCGCTGTCCTAAGAGTATTACTATATTATAGAAGCTATATGTGAGTATTGCAATAACCCTGCATTTTGATTGTCTCTGCCAATAAACCAATTCTATTGTTCAACTGCAAGAACCTTCTGGCGCCCATTTGTTACTTTGCACTGCACACAGTTATAATGGGTTGTAGTTTCACTACACCATAGCTCACTTAGCGAAGGCCCATCCTGAAGGATTGAGTCGCGTGTACCCCATACTCTAAACCTACACTATCCATGCTGTTGGCTTGGTTACATAGTTACATAGGGTTGAAAAAAGACCAGTTTCCATCAAGTTCAACCCATCCAAGTAAACCCAGCACACTTAACCCACACCTACCAATCTATACACTCACATACATACACTATATATACAACCACTAGTACTAACTGTAGATATTAGTATCACAATAGCCTTGGATATTCTGATTGATCAAGAACTCATCCAGGCCCCTCTTAAAGGCATTAACAGAATCTGCCATTACCACATCACTAGGAAGGGCATTCCATAACCTCACTGCCCTCACCGTGAAAAACCACCTACGCTGCTTCAAATGGAAGCTCCTTTCCTCTAATCTAAAGGGGTGACCTCTGGTGCGCTGATTGTTTTTATGGGAAAAAAGAACATCCCCCAACTGCCTATAATCCCCTCTAATGTACTTGTACAGAGTAATCATGTCCCCTCGCAAGCGCCTCTTTTCCAGAGAAAACAACCCCAACCTTGACAGTCTCACCTCATAGTTTAAATCTTCCATCCCCTTTACCAGTTTAGTTGCACGTCTCTGCACTTTCTCCAGCTCATTAATATCCTTCTTAAGGACTGGAGCCCAAAACTGCACTGCATACTCAAGATGAGGCCTTACCAGGGACCTATAAAGGGGCAAAATTATGTTCTCATCCCTTGAGTCAATGCCCTTTTTTATACAAGACAGCACTTTATTTGCTTTAGTAGCCACAGAATGACACTGCCTGGCATTAGACAACTTGTTATCAACAAAAACCCCTAGATCCTTCTCCATTAAGGAAACCCCCAACACACTACCATTCAGTAGATAGTTTGCGTTTATATTATTTCTACCAAAGTGCATAACTTTGCACTTATCAACATTGAACCTCATTTTCCAGTTTGCTGCCCAGTTATCTAATTTTGTCAAATCGCTCTGCAAAGCGGCAGCATCCTGCATGGAACTTATAGTTTTGCACAATTTAGTGTCATCAGCAAAAATAGAAACAGTACTGTCTATGCCCACCTCCAGGTCATTAAGTTAAAAAGCAAAGGCCCAAGGACTGACCCCTGCGGTACTCCACTAACCACACTGGTCCAATTAGAAAATGTTCCATTTACCACCACTCTTTGTACTCTATCCTTCAGCCAGTTCTCTATCCAATTACAAATATTATGTTCTAGGCCAATATTCCTTAATTTGATCATTAACCTTCTGTGAGGTACTGTATCAAACGCTTTAGCAAAGTCCAAGTAGATGACATCAACTGCCATTCCAGCATCAAGGTTCCTGCTCACCTCCTCATAAAAGGCGACTAAATTAGTCTGGCAAGATCTGTTACGCATAAAACCATGCTGGCACAAACTAATAGTATTGTGAACTGTAATGTATTCAAGTACCCTATCCCTTATTACCCCTTCCAAAAGTTTTCCTACTACTGATGTCAGACTAACAGGCCTATAGTTTTCAGGCTGAGAACGGGATCCCTTTTTAAATAACGGCACCACATTAGCAATCCGCCAGTCTCTTGGCACCATGCCAGACCTCAATGAATCCTGAAAAATTAAGTGAAGAGGTTTGGCAATCACAGCACTCAGCTCATTTAATACCCTGGGATGAATCCCATCCGGCCCTGGACCTTTGTTTACCTTTACATGTTCAAGTCTCTTTTGAATTTCCTCCCGAGTGACCCATGTGCCAATAGCTAAATTACTAGAACTGGGCATATTACAAGGGAAGCCTTCATTATCTGGCTCCTCAGATGTATAGACAGATGAAAAATAAGAGTTCAAAATTTCAGCTTTTTCCCCATTCTCATCAACCAACTTACCCCCCCGTGATAATAAAGTTCCCACCCCTTCTTGCTTAATTTTTTTACTATTCACATAATTAAAAAATAATTTAGGATTCTTTTTACTCCTAGCAGCAATATCCCTTTCCATTTCTATTTTAGCTTGCCTGATAGCTTTTTTGCATGCTTTATTTGCTTCCTTGTACCTGATGAAAGTTTCTGCTGTCCCAGCTAACTTGAATGCCCTAAAAGCACGTTTTTTCTTACCAACCTCGACAATAACACTTTTATTCAGCCATAAAGGTTTTGCTTTGCGATGCCTCTCCTTGCTTACAAGGGGGATATACTGTTGTGTATACCTACAAAGCAATGTTTTAAAGATGTTCCATTTTCCTTCTGTGTCTAACCCCATGAAAAGCCTTTCCCAGTTGACACATTGCAGAGATGCCCTTATACTGGCAAAGTCTGCACGTCTAAAATTGAGCGTATTAGTTACTCCCTTATAGCGCTGTCTCTGCAGCATTATCTCAAAGGAGACCATGTTGTGATCACTGTTCCCCAAATGCTCACCCACACAAATGTTAGAGATGAGTTCATTATTATTAGAAATCACCAGGTCCAAAATAGCGTCATTCCTAGTGGGTTCTTGAACTGCCTGAAATAAAAAGTTGTCATTTAGCATATTTACAAACCTACTAGCGTTTTCTGACTTAGCCACCCCATTACTCCAGTCAATGTCCGGATAATTAAAGTCCCCCATAACAACAACTTGACCTAGTTTTGAAGCCTCCTCCATTTGCAACAATAGCTGGGCCTCATCCCCCTCATCTATACGGGGTGGTTTATAGCATACACCAATGATCATTTTCTTTGTGACCTTCAGCCCTACAGAAATTTCTACCCAAAGAGATTCGACGTTTTCATTGGTAATGTCTTTATTACATGGCTTTAAGTCTGACTTTACGTAAAGACAAACCCCTCCACCCTTTTTAATCTCTCTGTCCCTCCTAAAAAGTGTATAACCATTTAAATTCGCAGCCCAGTCGCATTTATCATCCCACCAGGTCTCAGTGATACCTATTAAATCATAATTTTCAATACATGCAATAGCTTGCAGCTCCCCTAATTCACCCGACAAGCTACGCGCATTAGCCAGCATGCAGCGGAGATTTTTACTTCTCCCTCTGATGTTTACATTAGCTAAGGGAGAATTAGAGCTAAGGCAATTATGAGACTGCTTTCCTTGTAACGGAAGCTCCTTATCTGATAAACTATATGCCCCTCTCACTCCTCCCCCACAACCCTTTGCTAGTCCCCCTACCCCGTCTACACTAATTTTCCCATGGAATTCTAGCTCACCCACCCCCCCCTTGTCTAGTTTAAACACTCCTCCAACCTCTTAACCATTCTCTCCCCTACCACAGCAGACCCCCTTCCTTTGAGGTGCAATCCGTCAGGGCTGTATAGATTGTACCCCAAGGAAAATTCAGCCAAGAAGGGGTTACACTACCTTTGCCAATTACTATACCTGAACAAAAGTGGTGGGGTCAGTGATGCTGGGGGTGGGCATGATGATGTCAGGGGCAGGCATGAAGAGATTGGGCAAGGGTATAACACCAGGGCATGGTAATTGTGTCACTTAGACACAATTTGATGAATTTCTGTCCAGTTTTAGTGTTTTAAACTGGACAGAACGTTTTAAACCAGGCAGCAACAATAGCAATATACTGTTTGAGTCCTTTAATTAAAGGTATGGAACCTATTATACAGAAAGCAGTTATCCAGAAAGATCTGAAATACAGTGATGCTAATTTAGAAAAACGATTCCTCATTTTTTACTGATTTGCTTTTTCTTTTGTAATAATACAGAACTAACTCTACTTAATGATATATAAGCCATGTTGATAGAAAAAAACACAGTGAATATCTTAATATTTAAATGATTTTCATGTATTGGCCAAATTATTGTTTAGGTTTCACAAGGCTGAAAACTGAACAGACAGTTTAGATGCAAACAGCCCTTAGAAAAATCGAACTGGTCGGGTCAAAACCATTTTATTTCCTTTTTGAAACAGCTGGATGGTAAAACATTTACCTACTCCATGCTTTGAGCCCCCATGTAGTTATTTCCTGCCAAACAGGCCAATTCCCTGGGAATTAAACAGTGTGGGTTCCAGACTCATTATGCCAAAGGTTAGGCCTGGGTCAGCCTCAGACTTTGCCTGTTTCCCAGTAAGATGTCCTATGGGTCAAGGATTCATTACTGACCCACCAGATTAAGCATAACTAAGTGGCATATTCAGCCTGTCCAATGCTAATGCTGGATTGGGGCACTTGGCCAATGTGGACATATCCATGTCATTAGAGTAGAACTACTATTTGGGCAGCAGGAGCATTTAGGGAACTGGACATCCCTCCAAAATTGATGAAAAGACGAGAAGAAAACTGGTCAGGGAGGCTACCAAGAGGCCTACAGCAACATTAAAGGAGCTGCAGGAATATCTGGCAAGTACTGGCTGTGTGGTACATGTGACAACAATCTCCCATATTCTTCTTATGTCTGGGCTATGGGGTAGAGTGGCAAGGGGAAAGCCTTTTCTTATGAAGAAAAACATCCAAGCCAGGCTATATTTTGCAAAAACACATCTGAAGTCTCCCAAAAGCATGTGGGAAAAGGTGTTATGGTCTGATGAAACCAAGGTTGAACTTTTTGGCCATAATTCCAAAAAATATGTTTGGCGCAAAAACAATACTGCACATCACCAAAAGAACACCATACCCACAGCGAAGCATGGTAGTGGCAGCAACATGCTTTGGGGCTGTTTTTCTTTAGCTAGAACTGGGGCCTTAGTTAAGATAGAGGGAATTATGAACAGTTGCAAATACCAGTCAATATTGGCACAAAACCTTCAGGCTTCTGCTAGAAAGCTGAACGTGAGGAGGAACTTCATCTTTCAGCATGACAACGACCCAAAGCATACATCCAAATCAACAAAGGAATGGCTTCACCGGAAGAAGATTAAAGTTTTGGAATGGCCCAGTCAGAGCCCAGACCTGAATCCGATTGAAAATCTGTGGGGTGATCTGAATAGGGCTGTGCACAGGAGATGCCCTCGCAATCTGACAGATTTGGAATGTTTGTGCAAAGAAGAGTGGGCAAAGTCTTGCAAAGTTAAAATGTGTCATGGGTATAGACTCATACCCAAAAACACTGAGTGCTGTAATAAAATCAAAAGGTGCTTCAACAAAGTATTAGTTTAAGGGTATGCACACTTATGCAACCACATTATTTTAGTTTTTTTGGTTTTCTTCCCTCCACGTAAAAGATTTCAGTTTGTTTTTCAATTGAGTGGTACAGTTTATAGGTGGAAAAAGTTCTGAAATGATTTATCTTTGTCTCATTTTTGTACAGCACAGGAACCTGACATTTTACCAGGAGTGTGTAGACTTTTTATATCCACTGTATATAGGAAAGTTGCTAACAATTACATTTGCAATATGCAACAATTTGTATTTATGTTTACAACCCAAAGTAAACAGGGCATCAGGTTGGTAGCTAAGGATAACTTGCTTATAGTCCATCATCTTTTTAATAGGATCATCCCCCCCCCCAAAAAAAATAAATGAACTGATGTAAAGATATTCAAGCTTTCTGTTAAACAGCTCTTTTTGTAGGTCATAGTGTTAGGGAACCTTTCTGCATACTTCCTGTATTAGTTAAACCATGGCCATTTAAGCCAAAAGCCTAATATTAGCAGTCCAAAACTGCAAAAATCTTATTAACCTCTAAAAACAAGTTTGTATTTATATACCAAGTAATAGTAAACACTGAAGAACTTTTGCAAAAATAAAAATGTAATTAAAGCTTTATCTCAAGGAAATTAGAATATATATATTGTGAGAGATACAAGGAAAAAAAATGTAAGCGGCTTAAGAAAAGCCACATAAGTGAGTTCTGGAGTAAAATGGAGGGTAAGTAAGGTAGGTCCTCCATTCCATACTCCATTTAGTATTTTCAGTTGGCCAGCTGTAGGTAGCTACCTGATTAGGCTGCAGGTTGAGGTTGGGGGACTCATATATATACAGGTATGGGATCCCTTATCCGGAAACCCGTTATCCAGAAAGCTCCAAATTACGGAAAGCCTGTTTCCCATAGACTCCATTTAAATCAAATAAATCAGAATTTTAAAACTGATTGCCTTTTACTCTGTAGTAATAAAACAGTACCTTGTACTTGATCCCAACTAAGATATAAATAATCCTTATTGGAGGCAAAACAATCCTATTGGGTTTAATTAATGTTTTATTGATTTTTGTAGTTGACTTAAGGGAGTGTTCCCCCAACCAATGGCTCGTGAGCAACGTGTTGCTCTCCAACCCCTTGGATGTTGCTCCCAGTGGACTCAAAGCAGGTGCCCATTTTTGAATTTCTAGCTTGTGGGCAAGTTTTGGTTGCATAACAAACAAGTATAATGCCAAACAGGGCGTTTTGTAGGCTGCCAGTCCACATAGGGGCTATTAAGTAGCCAATTATAGCTCTTATTTGCACCTCCAGGAACTTTTTCATGCTTGTGTTGCTCTCCAAAACTTTTTCCTTTTAAACGTGGCTCATGGGTATAAAAGGTTGGGGATCACTGACTTAAGGTATGGAGATCCAAATTACGGAAAGACCCCTTATCCGGAATCCCCTTGGTCCCGAGCATTCTGGATAACGGGTCCTATACCTTTATATATATATATAGAATCAATTAAAAATTCTGTATCATGTCTGAAATAATCAAGTAACTCTTCACTATACCTTTCTTAGGAATCTCTATTATACTTTTTAAAAAAAAAAAATTATACTTTGGGAATCGGAGGGACAGCACAGTTAATGGCTGTGAGGCTCATGGTATTAGGTATCACTAGCCAGAAATACTTATCTTTTTGGAACAATTCTTTGTAACCAGTTGCTAATATGATCTTGCTATCGGGTAATATGCATTGCGTTAGTCAGTGTAATGTGTAAATAATTAAATGTTTATTACTGTATTTGCAGAATGTTGAAACTACTACAGTTACTTAAGGTCTGCTTTTTTTACCATAATATTGTTTAAATTCTTTTTTCCCATTAAATAAATAATGAATAATAGCTTTCTTTATCAGTAATATTTAATTATTGCAATAATAATGTGTTTTTATGTGTTGCTGTCTTGATTCATTTTCTTTTATGACTATTCCCACGGCATCCTTTCCACCAAACGGCTCATCTAAATGTTAATGTAAATGATCAAATGCCAGTGTTTTCACTACATGAATCTATAAATTGACCATAGTTCGGCTAGAATCCCTGTAGAAAATGATCTGCCATAAAAAAGAAAAGCATTTTACTACTAGCCCCCAGTGGGACAAAGCAATAGAGCTGCATCATTCAATAATGTATGCTTCTTCCAACAAATAGTGAAAATTATAGAATCTGTGGCATTGGCTGTCAAGTGCCTGACTGCCAAGAGATGTAGATGCCATGTTTCTTGGTTCATCTTTGCTATGGGGATTGCACATTGATTAGTAATATGCAATCATGCTCATGGTGACAGTGGCAATAGGGTTATAGGCTACTTAAGTGATGGTGCAGAAATTGGCTTAATTTTTTATTAAAATTTAATTAAACTTGTATTTCTTTAGCCAGTCACCTGCTGAGACCCTAAAGGAACTTTGCAATTGGTTTCCATTATTTATTTGTTATAGGTTTTGAATTACTTACCTTTCTCTTCTGCCTTTTTCCAGCTTTCAAATGGGGTTCACTGACCCCAGCAGCCAATAACAATTGCTCTGTATGGATACAATTTTATTATTATTGTTACTTTTTATTACTTATCTTTCTATGTGGGCCCTCTAATATTCATATTCCCATCTCTCTTTAAACCACTGCCTGGTTGCTAGGGTAAATAAGACCATAGCAATCAGCTTCTAAATGGAGAGCTGCTGAACCAATTGCAAATTGTCTCAGAATATCAATGTCTACATCATATTAAAAGTTAATTTAAGGTGAACTACTCCTTTAAATTCTGTTCTGCTGTATTTATGGTTCCAGCCACTGCATAGGGCTTTACAGTTATTGGGCCTTCCTCACGAAGGGCTGTATACATATAGAAGGACTTCTTCACTACTTAGCAACAATCTAGGCACAGAAGGGAGAAGGCCATTTTTCTTGGCAGTATGGCGACCTGATATCAGAAACATGTTACAAGAAAATGTAGTTAAGTGTGAACATGTTACTAAGGTGGCCAGAGCTAATAGCTGTTTGTACTCTTTGGTGGGTACAACAGCCCTTTGGCTAACATACATGTAACCTACATAATAAACAAAATGTTGCTCACTTATTATGTTATAATATGAATATAATATATATTCGTGGTTCAGCTAGTCTGGCCCCGGTAGTTTGTAACATTGTCACAGATATTAAAAAAACAATATTGTTATTTTGTCCTTTCTATGGTACATTGATAGATATAAACCTGCCTGCTTTTTAGGCACAGTGTGGACCCACTTCTTTAAGGTGAAAAGACAAAATATAATTTCATGATTCTATTTTATTTAAAAGTCAAACAAATACGTACTGTCAAAAACAATTATTTGCCAATTGCTATGTAGAGAGTGGGCAGTAGTGATGTGTGGGTCAGGAAAACTTCAACCGACACCCAACCTTTATCTGCAAAACCTTGACCTAGACCCAAACCTAACCCGCAAAATGTTGCCATTAGCTGTGGCCTTAGCTGTGGGTCCCGCAGGTTGTAGATCACCCTGCACATCGATAGTGGGCAGGTAGCAAGGGGTTGCATTACATCTTCCCTATGTAATGGCAGAGCTGTGATTGGCTACCCAGATCCTACTGAGCTTCTTGGAAGTAAAGATAAGGACACATCCAGCACTCATTTCCAATACAGACCAGGCAGGATCTACGAAGGGCTCCAATTAAAATGTTACTTTTAAGGGAGCAATTGCTTTTTATCAATTTTAAATGAGGTGCCTTGTGTTATTTATCATTGGCTATGTGAATGAGGGTTTTTTTAAATACATTATCCCATATCCCCTTTAAACTAGAGCATAGATGTTGTTACCTAGTATTGCCTCCAACATTGTAGGCAAATCAAATAGTCTGACAAGTTTCTTAAACAAATTACATTTTCCCTTTCCTTGTGGGAATTGTTAAGACCTGTAAGCTCACCAAAGAACACAGAAAGATTGTGAACTCTGCATTTAAGTATAATAATATATTTTTTGCAGTTTTTCATGAATCAGTCTTTTTAGTATCCATTCCTTTCAAATCTGCAAGAAATTGGTACAAACTCATATTTCAAGTTGGAAGGAAAAAATGATAAATCTGATATGTGAAGACAGCAGGGCTTGTCACGAGTGTATCAGGGAGCTGTGGCTGGTTTGATATAGGTAGAGTCCCTTTCACACTGAAAGACAGTTGACAAATCTAAATCATAACTAAAGTACAGGCTTCCGTTGTGCAGTAGAATAAGAAAATGCATAAAGTACACAGGGGAGAAAATTTTTTGGAATATGTATTCCATTAAACCTATAAGAAAGTAAGGCACATTCGCTAGATTTATACCCAGTTTAGTGAAATGAGATTTAATTTATGAAGACAAAATATTACATTTGAAACTATACTGATTCAGAATTCCAGTATATATGTAACTTGATTATACCAACAAAAATCAAAAGATCTATGATGGAATGATGGATTAAAAAATGCAAAGCAAATCATCCAAGGCACAAAGAATAAGAAATGTGGAAAACCATATTTTTCTATTTTATTCATGTCTCCAAACTTACAAGAAAGCAACTTTATGGCAGAAATTCATAGGGTTTGTTTCCTCGCTGGTTGAAATGTACATTTAAGTGCCTTTTTGAATGCATTAAATATGTTGCAAACACTTTTGCTTATAGCACTTTAAGAATTATGCCTTCACAACTTTCAGCATACTGCAGCCATCAAAGTTCAGAATTAGTAAAAAGACATATACGTTAAAGATATTGACAGAGCAGTTACAAACACAGCTCCTCCCTTTTCATCCATCATATGGGCAGTTAGGTAGGGTTAATAAAAGTAGGGGTCCTTCCATTAGTAGAAAGAAATGAGTGGAACCCACAGCTGATGGGGCCCCTCAAACTCTGGAGGGAGGACCCTTTTTACAAACTTGAAATTAAACTTTATATATCAGTCATGGCCCCACTGGACCCTCTGCATACTTGGGTCCCCCAGGAGTTGCTGATCTTGCCTTCCATATTGTCCTTTACTGTTGTATTCACTTGCCTTCTACGTCCCTTTATAACATAGAGGGCAGCCATATCCACTGCGGCCCCTGCACCATCCACCTGCAGTTTATCCCCTACATTTAATTGGAATGCTGACTACCAGATAGAGCAGGAATGTATCTAGGTTTCTGTTTATCTCAGTGTCCAACCACAGTATTCTGGTAACTGTCTTTCAAGAGCAGATGTATTAGCTCCTTCAAAAAGACAACCACAATTCCTTGGAGAGCTATTGAAGGGCACTTACCCATGCTTGAACTGTTACTGCTGTAGTAGCATTATGAAAGGACAGGCATTTAATCAACCTTCTGAAGCATACTTGATTGAAATTTACAATTTATTACCAATGGATTTATTACATTTGGAGCAGAAAGAAAGAAAGAGACTCTGGACCCAGAATCTACTTACTCTGAAAGATGAGGTGGGATTGTAATACTTTTTTATATAGTTATTTTAGTCTTGTGAGATTTTCTTTAATATCAAGTATTTGCTGACTTGTAATTTTCCTTGCCCTTATTTTTTATGTATCTATTTCTGATATAGAGATATATATGAAAAAATCCTAATTTATGAGGGACAAATCATCACACACCATAAAGTTTTCTATGATAAAATAGAAAGCTGCACTTCTAGGCACACTCTGTTATAGACAGATTCATGGGAATAAATAAGCAGCTGGGCTAAGAACCAATAACCATTACACACTTAAGCTGGTAATTACATCACTGGTTGTATTGTTTTTATACAGCGACTATAATGGGAGAGTCAAAACACCTACAGAACTCTCTTGTCTCCTCCTAGGAAGTCTTCTAGAGCCAAACACCAAGGGGCACATTTACAAAAGCACGAACGGCCGAGCGTTCATGCGAACGCTCCGAGCTTATTTTCGTAAGCATTTTCGTGATATTTGCGATCTTCTGAAATTTTCGTTTCCAATACGATTTTTTCCCATTCGTGATTCGGATTCGTGGATTAGTAAATGTGCCCCCAAGAGAAGCCCCTGGTACCATGGTAAAAGTGGTGCAAGAAAGTGTAGCACCAGAGTATGATAAAAAAACAAACCCACAGCTGAACACATGGCAAAAAATATATTGCAAAATATTGCACACCATGACACATTAAGAAATGAGCCTTGTTATGTTCCAGAAAACTCACTATCTAACCTAAACCCATCCACTTGCTTACAGTTTCATCCCTCTTTCAGGACTGCACAGCCTACATCAGGACTGAAGGGAGTTAAGTTATTTCTATGAACTTGCCCAATATATTCCATGCTCCTTGGGTCATTTTTCCCTATAGATTTCAGATGTTATGTTTGCACTGATAATTCACTGGAAAGAACTGATGCATCAACTTTTACAGTTAGGATAGCATAACTAATGTCCAGAACTTTCTCAACCTGTTTGAGTTTATTTTTTTCAGGCATTTGCTATTAATGGAACAGATCTTTCATTCTGGAAAATGTATGCAGAAATGTTTCCCTTTTCCCATTGTGAGAAAATATTGAGCAAAATTAAAATTCTTGTGTTTTCAACCCAGTCAATTTTGGCTATAGTTTATAATTTTTTCCAAGTGTCTGGGCAACTGAAATATTTTGGCAGATATGGTGGGAAAACATCAGCAAAAACATTATTTGACTTTTCATAGATGGGATACTAAGCTGAACTGTAAAAAAAATAACTTTATTTGTGTTCAAGGAAAGCTGATGCTTTCACTCTTTCTGTAGGTTTCATGCTACCACTTCATTTCATCTATAGCTTACTAACACTGGGTCAGTGCCCCTGTTTATTGCAATATCCGTGGCAGTCTCCTAAAACTGTTAGCTTTATGGGTCAGTATGGGTCAGATTACAGACTGTATGATGTAGGCTCACGCTTAGTTTTAATTCTGCATGCTTTTTTACACTACGACAGATTTGAATTCCAGTACAAGCTGTATGTATGAATGTATGAATCGCTTTATATGTATATAAATATATATATAACTATAGATATATGGATCAGCACTCTCCTACTATCATGTCCATGATTCTAGTTGATACAGTTCTAGAAACCCATAAAAACCCATCAGCCAGCAGGTAGCATTTACTGGTCAGCTGTTTAAAAGCAAAAATCTTATTGTCTGCGGTCCTTTTTAATACATTGCCCCATAGATGCCATGTGCTAAGAGGCACAGAAGAAAAGAAGTTCCTGCCATAGAGCTTACAATCTGAATAAATAATATACAGTGAAAAAATATATAGTAATAATAGATATCAGAGTTCAGTTCCACTATACTTTATGGGCTCAGTCTACTTATGAATATTGATATTAAAGCGGTTGTTCACCCCAAAAAAAATTATTATGAAGAGTGAGAGAGAGAGAGAGAGAGAGAAGGGTATTTAAAGATAATTTGCAATTGGTCTTCATTTTATGAAGTCTTGGAACCAGCTGTGTGGTTGCTATAGCTAATTTATCCCAGCAACCAGTCAGCAATAATAAAGAGCCCATGAAGAAATATAATCAATATGAAAATAAGAATTATAACAAAACTGTCTAATGGTCTAATAGTGAATCTGTATTTTAGTTTCTGGGGTCACTGACCTCTGACAAGCAGAAAGCTTTTTCAGGTTCAGGCTAAAAAGAGGCAGCATAGGAAGGGCGAAAAAATGAAAACCATAAAAAAAAACTAAAAATAGATGCTTAGAATAGTTTCATCTATACTAAAGATTTAAGGTCGATTTCACCTTTAAGTACAGATTAATACCTAATATATGGAAAAAATACACGGCACTAGACAGACAAACAAGCACTAGCAGTTGCAACTGGCAGCCTTTTGCTATCCTAGTATTTTCTGCTAAAAAGATACCAGGAATTATCTTCCACATATCAAAGGCAAGGTTGCAACTTACTGAATTTCTGTATATAAATGAAATGATTATAGTTATATCTGTACCGGCAGTCTGAGGACTGAAAGCTTGAACCTTTGGTCCACAGAGTATTCAGCAAATTCTCTCTGCCTCTGTAATTCAGTCAGACAGGGTATGCATTACTATTTACTTTTACAGACATTACAGACAACAGTGGGGTTAAATTCTGGAAATCATAATCTTACTCCCATATTGGAAAATTCTGGTCCTATTTTAAAGCAGTATCAGAAATTACTAATTTGTTCTTAAAGGAGACATACAGCATAAGTAAAAACTTGAAAAAATTATCAATAAATCAGCCCAAACACAACTTTTTTTTAAGCACATTGCTTCAAGCATAGTGTCCAGGGCTATTGTGATACTAATATCTACAGTTAGTATTGATGTTTGTATATATACTTTATGTATGTGAATGCATAGATAGGTCAGAATAGGTTTGTGTGTGCTGGGTTTACTTGGAAGGGTTGAACTTGATGGACTCTTTTCAACCCTATGTAACTATATATAAAGCACTAGCACATTCTTGATTTTTACACAATATGTCCCCTTTAAAAGAAGTCTAAAACAAACAATGTAGATTCAGAAAAAAAATAGAAGTGTATATTAATGGAAGCCGAGACTTGAATTCCTATGGTTTAACAGAGCAATTTGCTACCAGTTTTTTGCCAAGTGTTCATCAATTCTAATCAATTTTACTCAAAAGGAATTGAAACTATACGAAAACCACTTCTGCGGCCACAAAATGCTAATCCGTCTTCAGAATCTAAATCAAACGCTAATAAATGCTGCAGGGCCTGAAAGCAAAGCCAACATTGTGTTTCCACCGTAGTAATAGGAAATAATTACTGTGCAGTCCAGCTTCATAACCGACTACATACAACTGGCTAATTCCCCAGAGATTTTCAGATTGAGTTCATTATTTATATAGGGCATAGACAACTGCATAGACCGGTAAAGACTCATGCTTTGACTGCAGAAGTGAGGGCGGCTTTCTATACACTTGTGCCCCTAAGGGGTAATAGATGTCAGGTGCCCATTATCTAGGCCTGTCAGTCATTACATAACTATATCTCATTTTCTTTCTCACGGGCAGTATGTAAACACTGGGGATTTGACAAATACATACCCTTGTTTTGGAACTTTCGGTGGTCACCCTCTAGTGCAATTTGTGTCACATATGGCAGAGGTACTGTGGAGGTTGGTTGTTATGCCTTAGTATTATAGCTTCTGTTTTATATCAAACATTTCCACCATAATTTCAATGGTAATCTGTGCCCGGAATAATATTAATACTGGATTACTTATTCTGGAGGACATAGGACAACTTTGGACAGGTTTATTATTATGGATAATTTAACAGAAAAAATTATAACCAATATGAAACATTACAACATCTCACTGAACTCAATAACATATAAGTATATGTAAATATATATAAAGGTCAAGCATGCAGCTCTAAATATAGAAAAGTCAGAAAACTTGCCTAAGTGGCTACATAGATTGTAACATAGACCTGCTAGATTTTTGTTAGTACTGTCCATGTATAAAGGTGATGTCTTGGAATTTTATGAATTGTTTTCTATAAGTTTTTTAAAAGAACTATAGAAGCTTTCTCAACTTGAACTAAGCCCTTTTTAGATGCCAAAGCCAGAGCTTATAAATGGCTGGTATATGTTATAGTCTATTTACAGTAAATAGACTATAACATATACCAGCCATTTATAAGCTCTGGCTTTGGCATCTAAAAAGGGCTTAGTTCAAGTTGAGAAAGCATCTATAATTCTTTTAAAAAACTTATAGAAAACAATTCATAAAATTCCAAGACATCACCTTTATACATGGACAGTACTAACAAAAATCTAGCAAATAATTATTTCCTCCACTGTACATACAGAACAATTAAGTTTACTTAAAAGTTAGTTACTAAAAATATCTTTTGAGCAACTACTGTCATAGCCTTGTATCCAAACCAAGTCATTTGGCAGAAATTCTTTATAGAAGGGATTCCAGTTTTTGGCATATGGAAGTAGAATTCAACAACCAATAGAAGTTGCAACTGCATTTGCTGTTTATTAAACAACATGACTAAATGTCAGAATTTCTACTCAGCCAAGATTTTCATAGCTGGGAACAATACTGGTCTCTCTCTTCCTTTTGGGGCTTGCAATTCAGGACTATCCCACATTAATCCAAAAAACTGAACTGCATTTTTATATCAGTTCTCTGATTTTTATCAGCAAAGCCCTTATTACAACAACCCAACATGTTTTTTCTGCATTGTGTCTATAAGGAGAACAATTGTTCTTTCTATGTGAAGAACTAGCAGCAGCAAGGAGTCTGGTTGAGCCTGAAAATTCTGTCTAGAGTTATTTCTGGTGTTCAGCATGTGGTGAGTAACATGTGCACCTTAGGGAACCCAGGTACTACCCCTGTGGTGGTGGTAGCTCCAGGGTTTCCCTGTGTCATCAGGCATAAAAGTATATAATTTGCTTTTGGTTTCCTTTGATGTGACTGTGTAAAAACCCATGGTTTTATATCGGAAATGAAAGTATAGTAAGCCAGCCCATAGGGTTAATATGCACAGCCATAGATGTGCGAGTGACTGGTTTAAATCACTTTCAGAACCAGGCCGTATTGGAGAGTAAAAGCAGCTTTCCAGTACAGAAGAGGATGTAGGCAGACACAGAGGAGCAGTTGCTGACTGGAATCTTTTGTGTGATAAACCACTTGCTGGAAAGGTCAGCCTTTCATTTCCAAGGGGCTGAAATGATTTGAGAAGGCTGGCATCTATTAACTGTTTTTATTAATTCTTTACTTTTTTAACTTTTATACAATTAAACTAATTTTTAATGTTGTTCATTTAAACTGATGTGTCAAGTATTCAAGATTCCAGCAACCGGCACCCTCAGTCAGCTATTGGCTTTCAACACCTTTCTTTTAAAAGGTTATAATATATAAGGCTTTTTGTATCCTTTATTTCTGGTGGCAAGCTGGTCAAATCTTCCACTCTTTCCCACATTAAACTTTCAACTTTTCAACACCTTGCTTTTAAAAGGTTATATAAGACTTTTTGTATCCTTTATTTCTGGTGGCACGCTGGTTAAATTCTTCCACTTTTTCCCACATTAAACTTCTTTCTTAGCTTGATTGTACTTAAAAGATAGAGGCCCGGGTCTTTCTATTAAAGCCGAATAAAAATGATTTCTATTTTCAGAAACACTCCTGGCCCTATAAACTTTCTTTGGGGGTACTGAGTTTATACCTTTGTGTAACTACGCAGCTTATTGTTATTCTCTTTGCCCCAGGTATTACATTAAAATCTAATCTTTTCAAAGCAGGGATACATCTAGGTCATTTTTTTCTCTCATACAGAACTGCACCACATAAAATACAAGCAATAAATAAAGGCAGACTTGATATTTTTATAATCCACGCGCTGCATCGATTGAGCTTTAAAAGAACATATTATTAGACAAAAAAAAAAATTCTGGAAACAGAAATATTGTCTTCCAACTTGGTTGTTCTTTTTAATAGTAATGCTGTTTGACTTTCTGTGAAGTTTGTTATGCAATTTGCGTGTTATTCTCTTACAAAGAAATAATTCCCAGATCAGACTCTATTAATTGTTAATTAAAAAGGATTTAATGCAGTGTCGACCATTTTCTTGTCTGCTGTCACTGTACTTTCCGCTAGTTTCCGCTCAGAGGAAAAAAAAGGCAAAAAACCTTTGCCACTTCAGCCGCCCTTTATAGTAAAATGTTGGCATATAGCAGCCTTGCTTTCAAATGGGCTCCCCAATGTCTACTCATTCCAATTAAAACTGCTTTCTTTTACCACATCCCATAATTATTCATTCCATTTTATTTACTTGCAGATGGCTGAAATGTCCCATATCATCTTATTTTTTATCTCCACCGCGTATTTTTATAAACACCTTTTCATTATGGAGCAGCCTGCATGCTGAGGCAGCATCACTTTTGTTTCCAGACTTAATTGGTTCTAGAAGGTTTGCATACCGGCATTCCTATATTTAGAAGAGTCATTTTCATGTAAATTTCTACCTCACTGTTTTATTGCAAAATCTAATTAATTTAAATCTGGTGCCTGGGTTATTAAATTAGTATCTGCCTTTTATATAGACTATTGAAGTGGCATAAGAAAATACTTAATAGAGAATCAGGAGAAGAGGAGTATGCTATAGGGGAGGATTGTGTAGCTTGGGTTGAAAATCTTTACAGTTGTAACTTTGTGCATGGTTATTCTTATGAGCTTTTATCTCTTCCATGCTCTATTGTCTCATACTGAGTGTTCCCACTTATTTTGTAGTTTTATAGCCACTGGTTTTGTAAGAAAACATAACAATAAAATTGAGCTTTCACCATATGCTTTATGGCCACATCACATTCTGAACTTTCCTCCAAGTGGGATTAAAGTCTCCAGAAAACTTTAATAATTTTCTTTCTTGTGGTACAATTTATCTCCCTCTCTCTCTTTCAGCCATGGCAATGTTGGTTTATATATAAGTATGTTAGAGGCATAAAGCAACACGGGCGCCATACTTCCTGTGCCATGGTGTCTATGGCATTATATATATTTCGCAACCCATCCTAAATAGAAGGGTAAGTCTCTCATTTATAAACTCAAAGACACTTTTTCTGTTATCAATTTCCAACAAAGACTTCAATCAACGTAATAAAATCAGAATAAAGCTGTTTAAGTAATGAATTGTTACCTTAGGATCCTGTCTCATAAAAATGAAAAGGTGCTCTGATCATGAATTAACAAACAGAAAGCAGATATATATCCGTATGTTCTTATTTCTGGAGTCGTATAACATTTTTATTGGCACTGCTGCAACTAAGACTGTAAAGTTACATTGTGAACCTCCAAAGGCTTTTTTTTTATTCCATTTTACCTAAAAATGCTAGCTGTTTCAACGGATATAATGAGGACATTTTCAAAATATGGCTTTATATCCCATTTTCTAAATGGAAAAGAGCCATTTAAATTAGATCCAAAAGTGTGGCTGGTATTTTATTTTTGTTGAATGCTTGATTGGCAACTGATAACAAGGTGGGATTGGCTTTATTGTCCAAACTGTTACATTTAAAAATACATTAGAGGAGGAGGTCCTCAGTAGAAAGTATGGAACTGCACTTCTGCATTTACAGAGATTAGCGCATCACACTATAAATGAATGGCTAGATCATTTTTCAGTACAAGACACTAATGGCAAGTAAAGATAGTTTTCAAAAATAGTGTTCTAACAAGTGAGGGAATACAGGGTTATGGGAGATAGCTCTCAGTACAAGTTGATCCAGGGACTGGTCCGATTGCCATCTTGGAGTCAGGAAGGATTTTTTTCCCCTCTGCGGCAAATTAGAGAGGCTTCAGATGGGGTTTTTTGCCTTTTCTGGATCAACTAGTAGTTAGGCAGGTTATATATAGGCATTATGGTTGAATTTGATAGACGTATGTTATGTTACAAAGAGGCCCATTCATCAATGTGTGAATCCGAATCACAAAATACGATCATTTCTGATGATCAAAAATGTTACGAAAATTCTTTTCGTTTCAATACGACAATTTCGGAACTTTCGGATTGTAAACAGCGCGAAACCCCTTCTGACTTTGAAACTTCTATGCATGATTTGGGAAGCTTTCCATAGGACTCAATGGCACTCTGCAGCTCCAATCTGGCCAAAAGAAAGTCAGGATACTGAAGCTTGAATGAATTCCGAAACTTTCGTACTCGTGACAAATACAATTTTACTGCACAAATTTCGAACATTTTGTTGCAAAGCACAAAAAGGATGCGGAAATTAACAAAAATATCGCAGAAAATACGCACAGCTCTAAAAGTTAAAAAAAATCTGAATTTTTTTGTGATAAAAACCAATGGTACATTGATAAATGGGCCCCTATGTATATACTGAACAGAAAATAGTAAATCTAGTGTTCATCTATTTCCCCATAATGTGTAAATAATGTGTAATGGAACACAGACACAGTGTCTACATAGAACTGAGATGGGAACCAAGGGTTTGGATGTCAAGTCAAAAGAAAGCATGAATTCAGTTTTTAAAGGAACAGTAACACCAAAAAATGAAAGTGTATAAAAGTAACTAAAATATAATGTGCTGCTGCCCTGCACTGGTAAAAGTTGTGTGTTTACTTCAGAAAGTCTACTATAATTTATATAAATAAGCTGCTGTGTAGCCATGGGGGCAGCCATTCAAAGGAGAAAAGGCACAGGCACATAGCAGATAACAGATAAAACACTATTGTATTCTACAGAACTTATCTGTTATCTGCTATGTAACCTGTGCCTTTTCTCCTTTTTTCCAGCTTGAATGGCTGCCCCCATGGCTACACAGCAGCTTATTATATAAATTATAGTAGTGTTACTGTAGCAAACACACCAGTTTTACCAGTGCAGGGCAACAGTGCATTATATTTTTATTACTTTAAAGCTCTTTTATTTTTTGGTGTTACTGTTCCTTTAATCTAGCTTTGTGGTTTTATCTTACCTATCTTATCTAACCTCCATTCATTAAGTTGCCAGTCTTCATCCTTCCATCACACCTCACCAACCTTTATAATAGAGATCATTTACCTTTAAAGCCATTTGCACTTGCCAGTGATAAAGATGATTCTGTATAAAGAGGCACAGGTGACTCAACATCACCTATGTTATAAGTAAACAGACCTGCCAAAGCCAGAGCTCATTCTTTATAGACAGCTACAGACGTGCTCATTCATAATCATTGCGTATAGAAGCCTACTTTTTACTTCTACAAGATAGGCCACACCCTACATTTTGAATATAATGTGTCATGCTTTGCCTAATATATGTATTCTCTCCTCTTAACCTGGTTTTACTGCATACTGCTCTACACTTGTTCACCTATTCAAAGACGTATTTACCTTTATATGCAAATTAGGATTGAGCCCTTACTTTTTTGTGTTTTAAGACGGGTTCGATTTACTTGTAAGTGAAAAGTGTATCAATTTTTAACGTAATTTCTCAAACAATTGTATATACACGTTGACCTTTTTGATAACTGTTATCAGATTGGTGGATAAATTGGGTTTTGCTATTGATTCTTTAACTCTCTAATGTGATTGGTTGTTTTACCTTTAAATACTGTTGTTTCAAAAGATTCTTTAGCCTAAGATTAAGGGGGAGATTTACTAATCCACAAACGGACAGAAAGCGTCCGAATGCATTTTTTTCGTAACGATCGTTATGTTTGCGACTTTTTTGTCGCTGTTGCAACTTTTTTGTATGTTCCGCAACTTTTTTGTCGCCGTCGCGACTTTTTCGTATATTTTCTGTGACTTTTTCACCAATCGGATTGGTTTTTCCGCCATTTACAATCACTCAATACAAAAAAATTGTGACGGCGATTAAATAGTCGCGTAAACTACGATAAAGTTGTGGCGCCGACGGAAAAGTTGCGACAAATATGAAAAAATCGCGACAGCGATGGAAAAGTCGCAAAATTTTCTTTTCCAATCTGATTTTATCCCTTTCGGGATTCGGATTCCTGGATTAGTAAATCTCCCCCTTAGTGCCCATTTTTGGCACAAAATGCGTCAGGCTGTCTTTTGTTTGAGATGCTTTTTCTTTAAAAAAAGAACTTGTTTTAACTGCACCCCTTACTGGCTGATTTGTCTAATGACATGAATGAATATAAAACCATTACAGATAAATTAACAGTGCTATATTTTGAAAACATGACATTTCCATAGAGAAAGGCAAAGAATATTCATTAAATAATTAGAGTATAGATGCAACAAATGAGTATTCATTTTTACCCCTATATAAAGTAATGGTAGTTATGTTGAATCATTTTCAGGTAACAGTAAATTAAAAAATACTTCAAAACATTAAATTAAAATAAGTATTCATGATGTTTGTAACATAAGAGGAGATGTTTATTGAGCATAATTGCATCCTATGGGCACTAAAGGAATATATCAAGAAAACATTTAATTTCCTAGACAATGCAAATGTTGTGGAGCTATCACTTGCATGTACAGAGGAAGTGCTTCTTTATACAATATGAGGCTGATTTATTAACATTTGAACATTGAAGTTTTTTCCTGCAATTCAAGTTTTTTTGGCACTAAACTCACAAATTTGAATTACTGTTCCCGAAACTCAAATTGTTGAGTTTTCATGTAGAAGTCAATGGCAATTGTCCTTGCAAAATTCAAGTGATTTTTACAATTTGAGTTTTTCAAGTTTTTGAAAGTTGGTAGACTGATTGAAACTGAGTAGAATGTGATTGCCCTGCATTTAAGGTTTTTCCCCACATTTTCAAGCAATAAAGTTTTTGAGATTTTTTTAATTAATCCACACTGTGTTTATCAGTTGTTTTAATTAAAACATTCACACATTTAAATGTTGATATAGAAGTTTGTGACTGTGGACATTGCAATAACTCATTCAGTAGATAACTAATATAAAAAAAATTAGCTGGGGTCTTAACTGCTAAAAATGTCAAAAAAGAGTGAACCTCTTTTATCCCTGACTAGTTGGTAACAGTACACAGTCACTACAACTTAATAAAATGCCTTTTCATAAACAGCCAGCAGCCAAATGTTATGGTATGGTATCCTGTCTTCTGTCTGCATACCTCTAAATTGATGCCATGGGTCTGTCCTACAAAGGCCATGTGTATTGGGCTGCCACTGGGCCAATATTTAAATGTCCTAACTGGTAAATCACTTGAGGAAAGGCTTCCTATTGTCCTGAAAAGTCTGATCCTGTCTTGAGCGCCACATTAAAGATCAGGAACACTCCATTGAAAATAATACAGGTGTTATTGTCTTTATTTAATGCTAGCTGGGAAATCACCAGCTAAGGCCAGGGTAATTATTTCAAACTTACTGAATTTACCATTACATTTGTAAATTCCATAACTTTCCCACATCCCTGTAGTTTTGCCCCCAAATTGGCCTTAAATACTCAAGGATTTGGCCCCAACCTGCCCACACCCCGTCCTGTATCTGTTCTCTATACCAGGATCGTATTTATATATAGGAACCCTATATATTTGATTTATAATTAAGAAAAAAAACATGCCCCAGCGTGCCTAGGCCACAGGACCTAAATACAGCACTGCTCTTCAGCCCTGCTCTACAGCACTGTTACAGCTTTACTCATGACGATAACCCCCCCCCCACACCCATAGTGGTGGAAGCCGTACTTGTGTAAGACACTGTTATGTACATATATAGGGCTGCCAACATAGAACTGCAGAGAGAGGTGTGACAAAACAGAAACAAGTTTGAAGACTACTGGAAAGATTGTCATCTTTTCTGAAAAAAAATACTTGCTTCTTTTATGTTTAACCTTGTTATATAGTGAAGCTATAACACTTATCCAAAGGTTGGGGGAATATTTTGTTGTAAGACCCCACAAGTTCTATTTCCCCCTTCTGAATAGGAGGCAGTCAAGGTTGTAAAAGGGAGGCATGGGGGGCTCTAAGCTGCATAAAGCTGTGCTACAGCAGCACTATATTAATGAAAATTGTGTGGGCAGGCATTGTTATACAGCTGTAGTTGTTTTTCCCAAGAAAATGCCAAACAATTTCTGTAAACATTATGAAACATTTGCAAAACATTTGTGAAAGTTATAAAATGCTAATTAAATAAACAACTATATTAGGTCAAGTGGGCATTTAATAAATGACATTTAAAACTGTATCAAACGTTTAGTATTTCTTTCATAAAGGATTAACAGAGCTCTTTATTACTTCTTGGCTAGCACAATAAATGTAGGCCTCAAGAAAATACATACGCTATTAAACCTGATTATTTAAAAAAGGATGAATGATCTTTCAGACAATAGGCATTTCAGACTCCTTGTTGCTAAATTATTAAATGCATTGCTTTATAGTCATTACAGATTTATTATTCATCATTTTATCTTTTGTTTTTCACATTTTTTTTATTTTTAAGGGCACAAATAGGTGATCTTGGACATTTTACCACCAAGTTTCTTGTTACTAAAATTACATCTCAAAACCCCCCAAAATGACCTTAATACCCCTTCAATGAGGATTGCTTGAAACCACCATCAAAGGGGAATGACATAACTGAAGAAGCAGCAGTAAGCAGTATAAATGCTTTATAGACCAATCAGACAGCAGTTAGGACTACTGGGGTCATATAAACAGAGGTGCAGGAGTAGAAAAACAACAGACTATGTGCAGGTGCGTGTTTAAGCTGGACAGAAGTGGATAGAAAATATATTGAAGGAATAAGAGGCAGACAAAAGATAACGAACGAAATGCTAAAATCAATGCATGAGAATTGACTAGGCTTAGTATAAGGAAGAAGGGCAGACATCACTTGAATGCAACGTGCTAAGGATTTTTGGAACAACAATAGACTATCTAAAATATCCACAGACCATTGTTATGACTATTGTAGCCCCTTTCGTCCCTTTTAGTCTCAGCCCACTCTGTAGCCACCATACTCAATGTATATTGGAAGACCTCAGACATAAGGAATAAAGGTAGAATAACAGCATGACCTAAAGTCTGACCAGCATGGGACAGGATATCAAAAAGGATGAATCACAGGATGAAAATACAGCAGAAGGAAAAAAGAAAAAAAAAAGGAGAAATATGTCTCTGTCTACCTGCCAGCCAGCTTCAAACTGTATGATTTGATGAATAGGGTTTCATGGCTTTGTGAGGCTACAGGAAGGCTGCCTGTTTGACTACAGAACTGGAGCTGCATGCCTGCTGTACCTGTGTTTGATCAAAATTGACTGTCCTTAATGATAGCCAAATGTTTCATGACATGCAGTATTTGTAAGCAAATCATTAGCAGATCAATGTTTATATCGAAAATATATCTACCAGTAACTTAGCACAATAGTGGCAGGATGGAAAGTTCTGCAACTCACCTGATCCAAACAGGGTAGTGTAAAATAGGGGTGCAAACCTTGCTCCACTTCACTTCACCAAATATTGAATTTAGTATTAGTATACATAACAGGGGTAAAAATATTCACTTTTTGAAGTGGAGCTAAAAAAAATGATAACGTTGAAGAATGCACAATCCATATAATCATTTTATCTGTATTCCCATGTATGTTTCTTATGTCTTCCAAGGTCTAATGCATTCTTTGGTACCAACCTTTCTAAGGGTTTGCTTGTCATTTTAACAATATGTCCAGCGTGGAAAAACTAGTCAAATGCCTTTTACATCTGTAACAACCTGTACTTTTCCTCAGAGACAGATACTCCGTTATATTGGCCAGATGCAATTTGTGATTGTCTAGTTGATGCTGCCCTCAAATCTTTTGTTGTAATAGCTTTGGCTTCTTTAATAGGTTGCTACCCCTGCTGTGCCATTTAATCACTTTAGCACTTTAGTTAAATTGGCTCTCATTAATTTTTTTTTAATTATTGGTATTTTAATCAGCATCTGCCAGTTACAGAACCCAAGCTAACTATGATCCCCAGACAATATGGCACCTAGGGTAAAATCATAATATATTTATGCAACCTTTGAAGTCTATTAGAGCTCCTTTTAGTTACCATACCCCAATCTTCTTACAGCACCATAGGATTCTAATCATGTACATAATTAAATGGAAAATGGAAGATTTCACTTTATATAGTGTAGGATATACTGCATATACTGTATACAAACAAGGCTGGTTGTATGAACCAATCCTCTTAAAGATATGCATCTTACTCTATTTGCCTAACTGACAACCTGATTTGCAACTTTACTGGCCCCTCATTAGAGTTGCTCCCTCTCTTTTTGTAACATAGTAACATAGTAAGTTAGGTTGAAAAAAGACAAAAGTTCACAAGTAATGCCTATATATAACCTGCCTAACTGCTAGTTGATCCAGACTAGTACAAAAAACCCCATCAGAAGACTTTCTAAATTGCAGCAGAAGGGGAAAAAAGCCAAGCCAAGGTGGAAATCGGACCAGTCCCTGGATCAACTTGTACTAAGAGCTAATTTCAGTAATTTTTTAGGGCTCATTTACGAGTGTAATTTCAGACACAAATTTCCATCTTTTTTCTTCCTATAATTGTATCATCATTGTTTCTACCAGAGTTTTAGAGTATTAGATGCCATTGTTTTAAAACATATTTGGGGTTATGTAAGAAAAGGCACTGGGGCCGATTCATTAAAGTGCGTTTTAACGTGCGCTATTTATAGCGTGCGTTAAAAATTTTATCGCGTCTAAATTTTCGCGTCTTAACGCACGATTCACTATAAGCATAATTGCGCTAATTTACGCACGATACTGCATGCGTTATTTAACTCGCGAAGACTATTTTCGTGCGCTATATAACGCACGCGTATAGTCGCCGCATATAAATAGTAGCATATAAATAGTGTATATAAATAGTGTATATAAATTGTCGCCGCGTATAAATAGTAGCTTATAAATAGTGTATCTAAATTGTCGCCACATATAAATAGTTTATATAAATATTAGCCACATATAAATGGTAGATAGTAGATGGTAAATAGTAGATGCTTATAAATAGTAGCCACTAGTGATGAGCAAATGTATTCCTGTTATCTTTGGTGAAAAATTCGCAAATCTTTCGAAAGATCCATGAAGCGGCAAAAATGTTGTGCGGCCAAAAAAATTGTTGCCCGCGACTATTATTTTTTGACGCCTGTGTCAATTTTTGGACGTGCGGTGAATTTTTGCGTGCCGAATTTTTTCATGCGTTTTGCCATTGGCAGATTGTTTTGCGAAATGCATGAAAAAATTTGCCGCACGTCCAAAAATTTGCTGCAAATCCATGCCTGGCGAAACATTTCATCACTTGTAGCCGCATATAAATAGTCATGCGAATAAACGCACGCCATGTTAGCCATACACGCCAATACTTGCGGAAAATTACTGTTTTAAAAATGACCATTTCGCTGCAAACTGGCGGCTGCGTCACTCTAGGGGAAACACAGACTTGGATAAATCCCACTGCAAAGTCCATATTTTATTGCCAAAAACTCATTAACTGTACTTTTCTGTAATTATCGCCTGCCTGAAGTAGGTGTTAATTTTCGCATAGCCTAATGCAATATTTAGTGTGCCTAAGTGATTGTGAATCATGCGTTAGTATTCCTTTCTGTGCGTTAATTAACGCATGCGTTAAAACTACCGCATGCGGTCGCGTGAAAATTAACGCATGCGATATGGCGACTTAACACACGGGATAATACTGTAGTGAATCGCGCGCTAATTATCGCGTCTATTTTAACGCAAAAAAACGCGCGATAAAATTTATCGCACTTTAGTGAATCAACCCCACTATCTTTGCCCAGGAGCAATAACTCATAGCAGCCAATCAGCAGATAGCATTTACTGGTCACCTGTTTAAAAGCAAACACCTTATTGGTTGCTATGAGTTCCTGAGCAAACTTAGTGTTTTTTTTATTACATACTGTATGGGGCAATGTTTGGTGTAATTTTTAGCAATTGTAGTCAAAATGATGCCTGTGCCTGCTTCTTTAGGAGCATTTTTATTGTGTGTTTTGGAGTGACAGCCCTGGAACTACCACTACCTTTGAGGATGCCCTTGTGTCTACTGGAAAGATCTGCTGATGAATAAAGGACTGGAGAGTTATGAAAGGGATGTACCAAATCCAGAATTTGGTAAGAGATTTGGCAGAATCCTGGCACTTTGTGTGTGATTCAGTTTAACCCAAATCTGAAACCCTTTATTTAAGTCATGTGACTTAAAGCTCTGGACAACGAAATGTGACAATGCTTTGGTTCACAATTGATGCAATTTTTAACATGTAATAATTTTTAAATATGTTTATTAGGGTTTGGATTTAGTTTGACAGATATTTTGCCAGATATTTTGTCAAGGATTTGTCTGAAGGGAAAAAGTATGGATTTGGTAAATCCCTAGGTTATGGTATGGTCCAATGGTCTATTTATATATATATATATAGATACAATAACATATTGTTTAACTGCTGTTAACTGCTGTCAGAGACTGAACTTCTAAGCTTTCCTGTCACAATCACTCTGCTACTCAGTCCCATCAAGGCAGTGGTTATTGGTTTTTCAGTTCAAGTCCCCCTTGGATAATAAGGATATAGATATAGGAAAACTCTGTTGTATCAGCCAATCAGTCATAGTTCCAATAATATCTTGAACACCATTAAGTTTTCACCTCAAGTCTCACCCTAACCAAGTTCTCTGAAAATCGAACCCTAACTGACAGCCTTTAGCCTTGGCTAAGGACCATCCAAAGGGGGGCCAGCCCTACAGTTTGGGAACCATTGTATTAAGGGCTAAACTCAATCAGAATGCTCTGTTATAAAGAAACATATAACACAATTGCTGCTTGACCCCTGACTTCAAGGAACTCTTTTTTCAGAACATTCTAGTTTACCAAACATTACACATTGCTTTCTAGCACAAATACAGACTTTACATTTTGATGACAGTATCTTTGTAAGCAATTATATATGCAATGAAATGCATAGC
Organism: Xenopus tropicalis; assembly: GCF_000004195.4. NCBI lineage: Eukaryota > Metazoa > Chordata > Amphibia > Anura > Pipidae > Xenopus > Xenopus tropicalis. Next base: position 99,830,665 of record NC_030683.2, read on the forward strand.
TAATAGTAAGTCTTGTAGTCTTTTATCTTGTTATCTCTTTCCTATGTCTAAAAGTGTGTAACACTTGTTTGGCTATGGAAGGGTTAATCCAGGCTAGAAGTGATATGAGAGCATGTGTTACATGCGATCCTCTTCCTTAGGATAGGCCTTTGCTTTAGGTGGAAGAAACCTAAACAGGAGGTGAAGGTGTAGTTGAACTACAACTCACTGTAGCTGTGTACTGTAGTGCAGTTGGTAAGAATGGATGCCAGAAAGGTTCTTGCGGTAAACTATAGGGTTATCAATACTCACACACAAGCAGATGCAGATGGTATAATAAAGTACACTCTGAGGAAGAAGACAGGGTGTACAACATTTTATCTCACGTCTTGGTAGAGTCTGGGCAGGGAAATACACCTTTCAGCCAATACCCCTTTGGAGGTAGTCTGAGTAGATACAGTATCTGCTCCTTCAGGTTGATAACCTCTAGAATATGAGTCCTCCGTGTGAGTAGGGATCAGGGTTTATTCTATTCCTGTCTCTATCTCTACTCCACGGCCCTACACTGAGGCAACATTGCCAGATAGGAGAAATACTCCTAGATCTAAAACTCTCCTTGATGAGGCTATTCAGACTGCCCTTGCTTACAAGCTAACTACTTTCACTTTCCTAGAAAGTGCTATTACAAATCTGCTGTGCTTACTAAGACCTCATTCACGGGGCCCTGTCCCCAACTTTCTCCAGAGAGATGATATCCTCTGGTGTACAAATGGCTTCTGGGGCCTAAGGTCTGCCACCAGGCTCAATGGAGCTTTGCTTGGAAGGCAGTCTGCAGCCAAAGAGGAAGTTACCCCCTTCTGCTCTCCTGCTAGACACTATATCAGTCTGCAGGGGGCGTGTACAACCTAACTAGACCAATAAGGGATAGATGCTTAACTGTAACCTGAGTACAGAGGGCTTTGCCCAATAACAGTTAAGATGTGAAGAGGTAGGGTTTAAAGCCATAGGGAGCTTAACCCTATGGGTCCCTACAAGTGCTTGATTTTTAAATTATTATACCCTTATTTTACTATATAATAAATATTTTGCAGTTTACCATTTGGGGAACAGGTGTGGATAGTCTGAGTAAGGATTTAAAAATAGTACCTACACAGGCCCCTACTGTAAATTACTATGCAAAGCTTTGACAGCCGGATAGGGATCAAAACCAGTGGTAGTTTGTCTGCCACTGCCATTTTTATGCCAAACAGCAATAGACAAAATGCTCCTTTCAGCCTGCCATCACTTCTGATAGTGCAAGAAAAGTTCCATAATACTCACAGAGAGCCAGAAAGGACAGGGGCACTAAACCCTGGCTTTAAAGTTTTGGTAACCTGCTTAAGCTTGGTGTTTTGTGTTTATTTAGGGAATTTACTTGCTCAGTCACATTTCGCTTTCTTGCCCCTAAGGCCATACATCTGCTCCCCTCCAACAGCACCATAGAATGCTCATAATGCACACAAGGGAGCCTCAAAGAGGAATTCATGGGAAGCTGTTTGACTCTACCATCCAGTTCAGCTTCATTATTTGTAATAGAAACATTCTATAGTATGGCTACGAAAGGTACCTGGCCTGGAAGCTGCTAGAGCACATGTGTCAAACACAAGGCCCATGGGGTGAATCCGGCCCGCCTGGCAGTTTTATGTGGCCCATGGTGACTGTGCCTGAATGTGCAGCACCTATCGCCTCACAGCGGCGCTCCAGTCTCAGTGGTGCTGCACGGTCAGGCATGGTCAGCCCGCGACTTGGCCTGTGTTTTTTGGCCTTATGTAATTGAGTTTGACACCACTAGAGTATTAGGGTGGCCTCCCATCCATAACAACCTGCCACCCATGTTTCATCATTACTGTCCCCTGAATAAAAGATGGTCTTAATGTGGTGGACATTGTCTTAAATTTCAACCTTTTATTCTCTTATATATTATTGATATGCTTTGCTTATTCTTTTATTTCAGCTTCCTCTCCAACATGACAAGATCTTTTCCTGCATTGTGTCTTTTGCAAGTGTCTTATTGATCCTTTGCTAAATCATTGCCTATGTTTCCCTCTCTACCTTTAGCTGTTGATAAACTGTGCTCGTATATACAGCATCTCCATTAGTGAACAGAGTAAATGGCTATCTATCATAAAACAAAACGTGCAACTAAAGAATAGAACACCATAAGTACTGAGTGTAAAACTGCTATATGTATTGAAAGATTTTCTTAAGAGTGTATAACTGTATTCGTAAAAGAGGGAAAGGCACCTCATACAAAATTAAAATAAATATGCAGAAAGTTTTCCCAATGGAACTTTGGCAATTTGTTTAAATTATTTTAAATGAAATGTTTCTGAGAAACAGAAGCTTTAAAAGCTTCTTTCTCTCAGACACCCCCAGGGCAGTTCAGGGAGGCTACTTTGCTATGCGGGAGATCTACATATGGAATCCTGTCCAATCAAGTTCACAGCAGTTTCTTTTTAACAAATGCATAGCGTGCATGTATACATATAGTGCAGTGTTCAGAATATAATTGTGGTAAATCACCATAAATCTTTTTACCCACAATGCAGAGAATTCCACCCAGAATTCCCATGTAATTGTGCTGCACATAGAGTTCCAGCTGCTGCAGCTGCAAAATCTTTCTATTGTGTGGCTTGTGTTCTCAAGTTGGTTGCAAGTTGCAGCAGATATTTTCTGAGTGGATATTGCATCAGTTCTGGTGCACAATGTTAAACGGAATCCGCAAATCTGCTGTGCCAACCCCTGCCCACTGAGGAAACCCTGAAATTACTGGCTCCCTGAATGGTAAGTAACACCGTGCTCAGTCACAACTGAGCATGATTTAGCACAAGAGGTAGAACATATTCAATGGTGCGTAGCACAACTATACAAAGTGTAAAGACTGGGTTTGGACACAAGTAGCTTTAATAAATAGCATCACCAATGCAACATTTGCATCCATTTTATAATAACTACACTTGCAGCTGCATTAGTAAAGGACATTGCAAATGTGACATTTTCTATTTTGTTTTAAAAGTAGTAAGTGCTTCTCAACAGGCTGCTAACCCCGTGCCAGTTGCAAAAAGTTACAAATAGAAAGGAATGCAAGATATCTCTGCAATAAAAGCACTTTGATGAAGCTGTAATACACGACATGCTCTCTGAGTATCACTTTCTTTCTATTTCATTTGTAACTGACCCTTCACGTCTCCCAGATATTATAAATCTTGCATTCTAATCATTTGGAATAGCTCTGCAAGGTGTACATTTATGGGAAGCAAGAAATGCAAAAATTCACCAGGGCAGATTAGACACTGTGTAAATGTACCTTACATAGAACAACAACAACACAGGCACTCTCCAATAGATGCAAGAACATTGATGAAGGGGCCTGGTCTCGTAAACGTTTGCTTGATCTCAACTTAAAGAAATAAAAAGATGTAAGAATTTTGCACAAAGAAGCATCTAACGGAGAGTGGCTGTGTTTATCTATGTAAGGTACATTTGCTCATTTTTTGCAGCTGAACTAACACAGAACACCTCTGTATAGTTTATTCGGTTTTCACAGTTTTTCCAGTACGAAAGGCACTAACAAAGGGAATACTGTATAAATGTAGTTGCAAACTCAGAGGCAGCTCATAAAGGTATTCAGTAAGGTATCTAGCGCAACTAGAGAAAAATAGTACACTTGCTAAGTACAGTCTGTGCATTTGAGTAAAGGCATCTTCATGAGATTATAAGGAGGTGATTAGTACACCTTTGCACCTCTAGTTCAGGCCAGTCCAGAAATAGGAGAATTTAAGAGAGGTGGAATCTATCCTTATGCTATAAGACACATAAGGGCTCATTTGCTTTCACAAGTGCATTGGGCAACTGCGGATTGGAAATCTGGTACCGCTTTCCCTGCAGTAGATTGTGCATAAAACCACTTTCACTAAAGGTACTTGCATCAAAATATTCTCCTCCATGTAGTTGCACTTGGCACTACTCAGTCCTTAATGCCTTCCATTCTTATGTGTGTCCTGCTGCGCCTATTGACTCAGGGGAGCTTTGGAACTACTGGCTTTAAAAATATTCATGCCATTGAGCATGATTTACAACAAATGCACTATATGCAGTTCTGTGCCCCAATTAAGAAGGGTTTTGTTCCCCAGGGTGACCACCCACCATAGAAGGTATAGGCCCCATCATGCCATAAGTGTTGGTCCAGTAACTTTAGGTTAGTTCTGTCACAAATTTCTTTAGGTTGTGGGGCCTCACAAGTATTAGCTCTGGGCCCACCTGTACCTTAAATGGAAATAAAATGTCATTGCTATAGAAATGCTCGCATATAATTAATAAAATCAGTTAATGTGGCCTAGACAAGAGATTTTAGGCTATGTAGGGATAAACTGCCTGTATTGGTATACATTATATGCTTCATTTTGTTGTTGCTGTTATCTACTGATCAGCTTATTGTGGGCTAGTCAGCCGCAACTATGTTTCTTATTTAAATGCTGTACAGACAATGTGATGGATTTAGGACCACATTATTGTGGTTATGTTTACTCTCTTCTATCCTTATATATTAGAATGTTTAAGCAGATGCCATTGCTTACATGATATATATGTTACAATTTAGAAAGTGCAATTCCTAAGGGCCATGTGGTTGCACGAGGGAAGTCTTAGGGGAAGTCAATTGTTGCCGTATAATTGAAATAAATAAAATGCATATTCTGATAATTGCCCAATTTCCTAATGCTTCTATATATAACCCCGAGTGTTAACATAAAATCAAATTTCAGTTCTGTTGGTTGTATATTTTACTCATTGCAAAGTGAACAGAGAATGTGAATCAGAACATTTTAGGTGAGTCGGTTTTTCACCTCCTTAATGTTTTCAATCATCTCCTTTAATGCTTGTGACACAAGACTTGGCCAAGTATCAGGGCCTGTTGATACATTTGTCCTTTCATGTCTCTTCTGGTCATATAATTTTGGAATTTGATTGCTTCCTTAGAATTTGATACATTGAGTCATTGAAGATCGCAGTATCAGGGAACCAGTACTGCTTGGAAACATATTTATTTCACATTTCTTTCTAAGGTAGACAGGTCATTCGTTTCTTCTGTCTGAGAAACCTTATGGCGTGATGAAAGAACTAATAGAAAAACAGAAGAAATACACTTTTATATAACACAATAACCCTCATACCAAAAACTCTGACATAAAGTAAGATCAATATTTCAGCTTTCAGTGGGGCAGATTTCACTTTTCCTTTCTCCCAGACAAAACGCTAAGCAATTTTATATCATCCGAGCCCAGACAAATACACATTCTGTTATCTAATTATTTTGCCTTTACACTTAAACAGCAAGAAAATAGTTTGAAATATATCTTATGGTTGGAAAAAAAAAGTTTCATTTTGTGCACGTCTCGGCTCTGTGCTGAACCTCGCTATCCTTGAACATATTTTTTTTTGGTTACAAACAATTGCTGTTCTGTTCATTGTTCTTTACTTACCACAGGAAAAAAAACAATTAATTTAAAAAAGCCAAATAGGGCCCAATGAATAAGATTGCCCTCTCTGAACTGTGCTGTTAGTTCTTGACAGATTCCTACCCATAAGGGTTACATAAAAAGCTGACATTTAAAAATACATTTTCCAGTATGACCCTTCACCGAGAAGTCTCTGGTGTGTCCATGCACATTGCACTGGCCTGGTATTAATGCAAGTAAGAAGCAAAACTCACAGACCAATCCACACAAGGTCCTAGACGTGGAAGAAGAAGTATGATAAGGAATCATGGAAGGCAAGAACATTTTTATTTTATGTCAGCCCATTAAAAGGTACATTGTAGTTAAGGGCTTCTATTCAGATTCTTTAGCAAGAAGAAAATGGTCTAGTGACAAAAACACTGGCCTTACTATTGTTGCAGAAATCATGATTTTGTGCCTATGGGTGTAAGTATAAATGTGTGTCCAGGACAGTTTAATAATCAGCACCCACCAAAGCAGCAAAGAATAACAAAATAGAGGCATGTACTAGGACAACCATCCATCATCCAGCCCAACAACAAAGCAGTATGTTTACAGCACCATCCAACAACTTTACATTTTAAAATGCCTTTATTCAAACAATGGCACAGTCTGCAACTGATACATATATATGATACATATATATGATAGTACCAAGGAATTCCATGACCATATATAAGCATGCTGCCAAAGTGCTTTTATACAGGTTGTGGAACTCCTTCTAGTATCCTCATATTTTAGAGCAGGGGTAAATTATTTATTATAATAAACAAGTTTCTGTGAATCATGTGACAAAAATAACATCGCTAAGAACCAATCAAAACTGATGACATCACTAAGCACCATTTATAAGGATATAATTAACAGGTTCATTAAAAGTTTTTTTGAAGTTGCAGAATAATTATGAACAGTCCAGGAACTTTTATCTTAAGCTGGCCATGCACGCACTGATATAATTGTACAAAACATAGTTCTGTATGATTTTCAGACTGTGTGTGGGCTCCGTCATCCCTATAATTTTTGTACCATGGTGATGGTCGTTTAGTCGATCAGGTTAGAAAATTTCAGTCAGCTAACGATAATATCTGAGCATGTATTGTGTATCTGATGATATCCTTGTGCGACTTAAAATTAGGGATGCACCAAATTAACTTTTTTGGGTTCGGCCGAACCTCCAAACCCACCCAGCAGGATTCGGCCGAATCCCGAACTGAATCCGGATCCTTATTAACATATGCTGATTAGGATTGGAAGAGGTTAAAAAAAATTTTCACTGCCAATTTAACCCTTTGCAAATTCAAATTAGCATATGCTAATTTATGCTAATTAGGGTCTGGATTCGGTTCAGCTGGGACCGCAGATGCGGCCGAAATGGAATTTTTAAAAAAACGCCGGGATTCGGCGAATCGAATCAAATCTGGGATTCGTTGCATCCCTACTTACAATGCATTTCCAGGAAGTCACTTTAATAAGACTGGTGTCTGCTAGTTGTTTCATGTTAAGAACACCCTCCAATTTGTTATTTTTAAGGCTTTATCCTACAATTTAAAGGAATACTGTAATGGGAAAACATGTTTTTTTCAAAACACATCAGTTAATAGAGCTTCTCCAGCAGAATCCTGCATTGAAATCCATTTTTCAAAAACACAAACAAGTTTTTTATATTTTATATATTATATTTCCCAGGGTGCCACAGCCATGTGACCTGTGTTCTGATAAGCTGCAAGTTGGAGTGATATCACCCAGAACAATTGGAAGGTAGCAAGATAGCAGCTCCCAGTAGATATCAGAATAGCACTCAATAGTAAGAAATCCAAGTCCGGCTTGGGACTCTTCCAGTTACATGGGAGTAGGAGAAACAGTAGGATATCTGAAAGTTCTAATGTGTAGCGCTGGCTCCTTTAGAAAGCTCAGACTCAGAGATGGCGCCTACGCACCAATATTACAACTAAAAAAATACATTTGTTGGTTAAAGAATAAAACATTAAATGGCAGAGTGAATTATTTGCTATGTAAACAGTGTCATTTAAAAATAAAAATTACACCATAAAAATCATGACAGTGTTCGTTTTAGATCATTGGGGTTGATTCACTAAAGGGCGATAAAACAAGTGCTATTTTTTTGCGACTTAATGCTCAATTCACTAAAAGGACACACGTCATAATTAAGACGCGATGTTCTTTGTGTTATTTAACTCGCGATGAGTGTTTTCTTGCTTTAATTTCCGCGGTGTGCATTATTTCCCGCTGCGCGCAATATATTTCGCCGCGTGCTATATTAGAGCGCGATTTTACACACATAACCATTACTTTCGTAAAACTACTGTTCCGAAAATGACCATTTCCCTGAAAACAGGAGGATGCGTCACTCTAGGGCCAACACAGACTTGAAAAAATCCCACTGCAAAGTCCATATTGTGTTGCCAAAAGCTCACAAACTGCAATTTTTTTTAAGTACCGACTGCCCCAAGTAGGTGTTAATATTCGCACAGACTAATGCGATATTTAGCGCGTTTAACGCTTCATATGTGTTTGTGAATCATACGTTAGTATTATTTCTATGCGAGAATTAACACAATGCGAGTGCGGTTTTTTGCGTATACGATATGCGTCTTAACGCATGCCAAATGACTTTGATGAATCGGGACTTAATTATTGCATGCTTTTTAATGCAAAAAAGCATGTGCGATAAGCGTTATCGACCTTTAGTGAATCAGCCCCATTGTATGTGAACATACAATTGATATCTAAATGTTCGACAGAAAAAGGGCACATCATATAATCATATAATCCATAATTTTCCACTGGTTTTCTGAAAAATTATAAAAAAGGGGCTCATTACGATCACATAAAAAGTTATGGAAAAAAACTTGCTAGTGAAATCATGAATCACATTTTACCATAAATTTTTAAGCAAGTTAAACAATTGCAGCTGGTGCAAACAAAATCATCAGCCCCTTAGTGGCAAACCATTACACTGCTAAAGGAAACAAGAATACAAAATATACAAAAGAGTACTGAAAAATCTTTTTACAAAAATTGTATTAGGTAGGGGCCCACATGTGCAAATTCCTGGGCATTTTAATTTACAAACTGATTATTTTTCATCAGTAAATATTTTATTCTTATTTTTAAAAACACTGTATATACAAAAGGAAATTGTGTCTTCCGGCTCTAGAATGATTTTAATATCAGAGTAAATACTGACGAACGGATTTCAGCCCCACTGTGGCCAACTCAGCCTTTCCTCTGCAATAGATGAAATGATGAGTAGATATTATTGTTGGGTAATGATGTGATTGTGTAACTGTTCTATAATGTGCTTTAAGCATACCTGAGCGTCACAAGGTCTCCAAAGTAACTTGTTGAGTTTCACAAACAGACTTTGTAAAAAGCCATTTTAAAAATAATGCTGTTGAAAGGACAAAACTATTACACAATGGGAAATGTAGGTATATTTTGCATTTTAGAGAGAAACAACTCTTCACATCCTCTTTAGATTTGTGGTAATAAAAGAAAATGTACTAAGTCTTTAATCATAAGTATACAGATAAAAATAGTCTTTTACCAAAAAAGTTGTAAGCGACAATTCCATAATGAACATGTTATGCAATATTAATATGATTGTGTTGATTACATACACTTAGAAAAATAGGATATCAGTGAGCCCCTTCCATGTGGTCAAAAAGTTGCAGTCCAAAGCTAGTGGTATAGAGCTATTTCAGGTGGTAGGTAACAAATAGACAAGAAGGCTCAGCCATACAGAGATACAAGGACAACAGATAAAATACAGGAATGGGACCTGTTATCCAAAATGCTCGGACCTGGGGTTTTCCAGATAATGGCATCTGTCCATAATTCAAATCTCTGTACCATAGGTCCACTAAAAATGATTTAAATAGTAATTGAACCCAATAGGATTGTTTTGGCTTCAACAAGGATTAATTATATCTTAGTTGGGATCAAGTACAAGCTACTGTCTTATTAAAACAGAGAAAAAGGAAATCATTTTTAAAAATGAGAATTATTCAATTAAAATGGAGTATATGAGAGATGGCCTTTCTGTAATTCAGAACACTCAGGATAATGGTTCCCATACCTGTATAGACAAGCACAATAATTGTCTGTCCTCAGCCTGTGTGAGCGGCATAAATGTAATAACTTGAACCTCCAAATAACCTCATAATAACTAGTTGGAATGAGCTCTAGTCTACCTTACCTATACTTATATAATATTTTTCATAAATACAGCAGAGCACACGGTCTGGGCCCCCATGTCCCCTAGGCTCCCCATGGTGACAACTTACTTGCACAATATTTTGGGTGTAAAGCCACCCTGAAACATCATATGATTTTATTGTTGCCACTTAATAAACACAGTTGGACAACCTTTGCACCTGCCTTTGCAGCATTGCCCTTCTGTTGTCTCTACTTTATAGACACTAGCATCAGTAAAGGTGGCCATACACGGGCAAATTAAACTGCCAATTTGGTTCCTTCATGGGTCTTATATGGGTCTTTCTGATGGGCCTGCCTAACCGATATTTGGCTGAAAATTGGGCAGATATCGATTGGGCAGGTTTAAAAATCCCATCAGGGAGTATCAGCCTGCATTCCTACCATTGGGAACCTTGGGCCAAATGATCGGATCAGCTCAATAATGCTCACCACTAGTGATGAGCGAATCTGTTCCGCTTCGCTTCGCCGAAAAATTCGCGAATCTTTGAAAAGATCCGCGAAACGGCGAAAAATTCGCGAAGCGGCGAAAATGTCGTGCGACAAAAAAAATTGTCGCCCGCGGCTATTATTTTGTCGCGTGGCTCTTGTTTCGTCGCCCGCGGCTCTTGTTTCGTCGCCCGCGGCTCTTGTTTCGTCGCCCGCGGCTCTTGTTTCGTCGCACGGCTATTATTTCGTCGCCCGCAGCTATTATTTCGTCACGCGGCTCTTGTTTCGTCACGCGGCTCTTGTTTCGTCGCGCGGCTCTTGTTTCGTCGCGCTGCTCTTGTTTCGTCGCCCGCGGCTCTTGTTTCGTCGCACGGCTATTATTTCGTCGCCCGCAGCTATTATTTTGTCGCACGGCTATTGTTTTGTCGCGCACAGCTCTTGTTTCGTCGCGCGGCTCTTGTTTCGTCGCGCGGCTCTTGTTTCGTCGCGCGGCTCTTGTTTCGTCGCGCGCTATTGTTTCGTCGCCCGCGGCTATTATTTTGTCGCCCGCGACTATTCTTTTTTGACGCCGGCGACAATTTTTGGACGTGCGGCGAATTTTTCCGCGGCGAAATTTTTCATCCGTTTCGCGAAACAATCCGCCAATGGCGAAACGCGGAAATTCGCCGCGAATCCATGCCTGGCGAAACTTTTCGCCCATCACTACTCACCACCTCAAGGTGGTTTGGTGACCTTGCCAGTGTCTATAAACAGATCTTTCAATGTATGGACAGCTTAACTCAACAGATTTATCTTGCTTCCTTAGATACCACTGCATCTCACACATCCTCTTGCATTTCAGTATTTCTGTATTTACTTGACTGAAATGACTGGTCTACATGATCACTTACCTAAAGCCTTTAACAATATGGCAAATAATAAAAAGAACGAAAGTACACATGCTTCAGACTTAACAGGAGATCTTTAAATTAGGCAGATATACGCTATTTGAGGGTGCTTCCTTTTCTTTTTATTTAATTGTATTAATTAATCATCCATTTGTAAGCCCTCTCTACCAGTTTGCCACTTGGAGGATACTTCACTTCACTCATTACCAGGTTTAGGGGTAGATCAACACCATCAACTCACGCAGAAGATTATTTCCCTTTTCTAATGCAGAATGCCTAATCTCTGAATAGCTGCAGTACATCATTTCCTTATAGATTATAAGAGCACTAATATTAATTGAAGTCAACTGCAGAATTGCAGCTACATTCTGAGAAAACCACTTCTCAGTAGTCACAGCTTTTTTGGACAAAAGTCTCTTTCTTAAATGGGATGTTTATATTAACTGTGCTCCTGGTTGGGCAGCATCATAGACCTTCACAATGGTATCAAAACAGTATAAGGGCTCTGGCACATGGGGAGATTAGTCGCCCGCGACAAATCCCCCTGTTCGCGGGCGACTAATCTCCCCAAATTGCCATCCCACCGGCGACAATGTAAGTCGCTGGTGGGATGGCATGCGCGATTTCAGTGAGATCGCGCAAGTTTCCTCTTGATCTCACTGAAATCGCGCCGCCGTGTGTGCCATCCCACCGTCGACTTACACTTTCGCCGGTGGGATAGCAGGTGATGGCAACTCGGGGAGATTAGTCGCCTGAGACATGGGAGATTTGTCGCGGGCGACTAATCTCCCTGTGTGCCAGAGCCCTAAGGGTGAGACACACTGAGGTACAAGTAGCAGCTATTAATGCTATTAAACTCCAGAAAATACCCAGCCATAGACATTACTAAGAATTGCCTCTGCTAAAACACACATAGAGACAGTTATCAGTAAATGATCAGCATTGTCTATTTTAGTAGCCATGACAAGTAACTAGTAGCTCCATGTGTCACCCTAAGGCATGTGGTGGGGGCTACACTACCATGAAAAAAGACAGTGGGGAATCCTATATTGACTATTGCCTCCTCCCTCATTGATGACTTATTTTGATGACTAATAGCACTATCTCCCAGCCAAAACCTGCTTGCAAAAATCCTTATTCCTTCCCAAAATATTTAGTGGTTTTTTGAAGACAGATTCTCTACTGTTCTTAATAAGTAACTGTGGAGATCTGGTTTAATAAATATGTTAGATCTATATTTATTTCTTTTAATAACGCTGGGTAAATGGCAGGCGTTCTTTTATATTTGTATTCTGCCTACAGCAGGGGAGGAAAGTGTTATATATTATACACTATATTTTCTCACATTTGTAGACTACAACACTCCCCCAAAAATGTTGAAAGGTACATTTTCAAAAACAAAGTGACAATCAGTGTAAAAAATTGCTATATACATCTATTTAAATAAGTGTATTTCAAAATAGCTATTTATTTCAGCATGGACACCAACCATTTTCCTATCTATCTGCCTTTATTTTAGACATATTTATTGAAGGTGGTAGGCACTGACACACCAAATATTCAGATAATATTGTACTCAGATAACATTGTTTTAGACATATTGCACTATAATCTAATCTCTCTAAATGTTCTTATTATTCATTCATACAACTGAGCGCTAAGAAGCATTGATGGCTGGAAATGAAGTTTAATATTGCGTAGGCTTTTGCTACAATATAACACCAGGAGGAACCGAGAGCTATAAAACAACAAAAATGGAACAGGGAAAAATCAACTTAATTACAAACGCTTCTAAATATTTTGTGTTGTCCAAGGAGCATCACGCGAGTGGAATATATATAGATATATATGAATACAAAAAACAGGAATGCTTAAAAAAAAGACTTCTGAGTTCTATTTTTACTACAGTGATGTTATAAATGTATTCCATAGCTTAATATTTATGTGAGTGGTAAGTTTTTCTCCCCCTACTCTTTGCTTATGTCTTCTGCCTGTTTCTGGCTTTTTATAGTTTACTGATATCAAAAAGCTTTAAGAATGTTCTCTCTCCCATGCTGTTGCCCCTCTCAAAGAGATTTGCTACTATTGATCTAAAAAAGTTTCAGAATCCTTTTGGTTTGAAAAAAAAAAAAGAAAGAAAAAAGAATATTTTCGAATCAACTGAGCATTGTTAGTCATACTTTCTTATAAGCTGTGATCCTAAACTTTCAAATATGATATGCTAGATGGATTGTAAAAGCAACGGCAGAATGTTCCCTCGCTCTACAGCATCACTGATTCTGAAACATGAATCACTTCACAGCAGACCTATGCAATCTTTTCAGTGACTACAAAAGGCATATAGGTGAACAAGAAAGAAATAGAAAGAAAAAGTGAGCTCAAGAATGAGTGCTAGTTTATCATGTTTATTGATGTCATGGTGTCATGATCTTCTCCCACCTTCCGAGGGCGCTACCAGAAATTCAGTGATGCTGTTTCTCAGACAAAGTTACAGTTATAAAATGCATCTGGAAAATGTAGCCCTGTTTGAGGGTAAATGGAAATTAAACTCTGTCTATATACAGAGCATTAGATTGTGGATTGACAGAATGCATAATAACGGCTGTTATTGTAGACTACCTAAATTGGTGTGAGCTTTGAATAATAGCATTCTGTTTGATCATTTCTTTATATCAGGTTGTTGGTTGACTTGTGTATTTACACAGGGCACAACAAATATAATTCTTATGAATTAAGAACAATGCATCGCTCATGAGCTGTACAATGTATATTATTTTCTATACTTATGTGAAAATTTCCCAAAAGGAAACTTGAAGAGTACTTAATAATGCATATATTTGTAAAGGCACTAAGATAATTCATAGAGGCTCATACTATGGCAGTGACCCTAGCTAGCAGGAGGTGGTGGGATGGTGGGAGTTGCAGATCTACAAAGACTGGAGGGCCTAAAAGAGATACTGACACCTGAAATTAAACTGATTTTTAATCATATCATGATAACATTCTCTTTTTATGGCTTTTGCCATGAAAATATTTCCTGATGCTTTTAAATTACCAGATCCCCCAAGTTTCTCTTTGAGGGGACTGCAGCAGAACATTAGTTTAGGAACTTTAAGTAACAATTACCTACAAAAGTAGCCCTATCTGTGAAAAATGATCAACTTGACCTATAGGTAACTTTTTATGTACTATTAATATTTTGAAAAGTTGTTTTTTTTCTGTCGTTATCACTTTATGCAAAGTATAATACAGGCATGGGATCCCTTATCCGGAAACCCGTTATCCAGAATGTTCCGAATTACGGAAAGGCCATCTCCCATAGACTCCATTATAAGAAATTAATTATAATTTTTAAAAATGATTTCCTTTTTCTCTATAATAATAAAACAGTACCCTGTATTTGATCCCAACTAAGATATAATTAATCCTTATTGGAGGCAAAACAATCCTATTGGGTTTAAATGATGTTTAAATTATTTTTTAGTAGACATAAGGCATGGAGATCCAAATTACAGAAAGATCCCTTATCTGGAATAACCTTGGTCCCGAGCATTCTGGATAACGGGTCCTATACCTGTATATTATTTTTACCTTACTAAGGATATGTTCTGGATAAGAGTTCCCTCTCTGAGGTTCTAGGTGTCCCAGGTCAAGTGCCTTCTCTGCCCTATTCTAAAATAATCCCTATAGAACTTTAAACACGTTCCAATACAGTGCATTCTAGTTTCAATCAGTCTGCCCCAAGATAATTAATTTGGGCAATTAACTTCTAGCAAAATATGCTTGAAGTCAGCACCACACTGGATACATTTTATGCACGTCCCACCATGTTCACTTTACAGGTTTCAATAATACCAGAAGTTTCTGCTGATAATGCAAATCAATATAATTAAAAAGGACTATTTGGCGTGTCTACCTTAAACAATATTAAACCAATTAACTTATGTATAAGGTCACTGGTATTTCTGAAAATGTATGGACCACACCTCCAATGACTAATCTAATTAGCTACCAAACGTATTGTGCAATACGACTGTGAATGTGTGGCCAAATTACGCTAATATCCAACAAACCGTAGCTCAGATATCAAGTTAACAAGGTACCACAGATAAACAGAAATTATTTGCCAATGATCACTTTTTTTACAAAGAAAGAGAAAAAAGAATTCTAAAACTGGGCAAAAGCAAAATGCTACTCAACCAATTTTGCAGTGCGGGAAAATATACATGTAACCAAGAAGGTCTCATTTATTTTTGGGTATTGTAAGATGTGTACGATGCGGAATGTGCTTGCATAGGATAAACCTATTGTTAAATGAAACAGTTTTATATTTTAGCAGGCAGCGGTGAGAGATTTTTCTTCATTCAATTCCCCAGTGTAACCTTCCCAAGTTAATGCTTCTAATACTCTGACATCTGAATGATGCCTTGAGGGCTTCAGTAAATATTCCTGGCTGGGGGCTCTGGCCTTTGGCAATGATGTATTCTCTGGAAATTGGCATGTTACATAAGTTTCCTAAGCGATACATATCTCATCTTGTCACTTGTAATTCTGCAATGACAGAAGGGAAATAAAATGTCTATAATGAAAATTTGCAGGGAAAAAAAATGTTAGCGATGGACGCCATTTCCCATAGAAATGTCCATGAGTTATTAGTGAAATGATTTCTGTAGGAAGAAGTGGGTTTGACA
Organism: Xenopus tropicalis; assembly: GCF_000004195.4. Taxonomy (NCBI): domain Eukaryota; kingdom Metazoa; phylum Chordata; class Amphibia; order Anura; family Pipidae; genus Xenopus; species Xenopus tropicalis. Next base: position 99,846,421 of record NC_030683.2, read on the forward strand.
GCCCTGTGCAAAGGAGCAAATGAAATGAAAAAAAAAAGAAAACTATCTTCAAATACCATTCATTGTAATACCTTAGTGTAAAGTGTTGCTTGTTGTGTTTTTTGGACATAAAACACCACAAGCAATATCTTTCTTAAGGGTTCATTTATATCCGCAAGTGCAGTTGCAGTTGTGCAAATTTTCCCACTATCAGTTTAGCATAAATCCTCAATCATTAAAGGTACTTGTGTTATATTGCGCTCCTTGTACTTCTGTATAGTTGCACCACTCAGTCCTTCCTGCCTCCTGTTCTGATTCAAGCACAGTTGCACCTATTAACATGAGGAACACTGGAGCCGCCACCACCTCTGGACCAGGTGATAGGTTCCCTCAGCAATGGGCATAGCGCACTTGCGTCTAAAGAATTGGGTGTACCTGTCATTCGCATGGCAACATGACATCAACTGGACTTGTGTCTGAATTGCAATGAGATGCAAGCATAACTCTGTTAATTCTGATGCAACAGCCACATTTGTGTTAGGTGCAACACCCTCTTGCGAGTGCAACAATGCTGGAATTCTGGGGGAAGACACTGCATTATGGAAAAAAACCATGGTGATTGCACTTTGCTTATGGCACTTGTGGCATATTTCCCCTTTTTGGTTCTAAAGGAATTAAACTGGTTAGTGCTGTGTTGGAGAAGTGCAACATGACCTCTGCCTCTGATTATTCATAAATCTTGCCGAGGTAAAATTCCCTGCAATGTGAATAGATGGGTAGATCCAGTTACAATTGAAAAACTATCTATCTATCTATCTATCTATCTATCAGCTATCTATCTATCTATCTATCATCTATCTATCTATCTATCTATCATCTATCTATCTATCATCTATCTATCTATCTATCATCTATCTATCTATCTATCTATCTATCTATCTATCATCTATCTATCTATCTATCATCTATCTATCTATCTATCTATCATCTATCTATCTATCTATCTATCTATCTATCTATCTATCTATCATCTATCTATCTATCTATCATCTATCTATCTATCTATCTATCTATCTATCATCTATCTATCTATCTATCATCTATCTATCTATCTATCTATCTATCATCTATCTATTTATCTATCTATCTATCTATCTATCTATCTATCTATCTATCTATCTATCATCTATCTATCTATCACCTATCATCTATCTATCTATCTATCTATCTATCTATCTATCTATCTATCATCTATCTATCTATCTATCTATCATCTATCTATCTATCTATCTATCTATCATCTATCTATCTATCATCTATCTATCTATCTATCTATCTATCATCTATCTATCTATCTATCTATCTATCTATCTATCTATCTATCTATCACCTATCATCTATCTATCTATCTATCATCTATCTATCTATCTATCTATCTATCTATCTATCATCTATCTATCTATCTATCTATCTATCTATCTATCTATCTATCTATCACCTATCATCTATCTATCTATCTATCATCTATCTATCTATCTATCTATCTGTCTATCTCTCCGTCTGTACTGAACAGGTGCAGTTAAGTTCTAAGCATGTCTCTATTCTGAAGATCCTACACGAAGGGGAATGTATTAATATTCAAGATCCTGATATTTTGCCACGATTGTGAAAAAAATTGTGATCAAGCCTTTTCTCAAAGTCACAGAAATAAAACACAAATGTGAAAAAAACCCCATAGCTACAGCAAGAGTTTTGAAGCAGGGTTTTCTTTACCATAACTTGTTTAGACTGACAGGAAAAACAAAAAACTTGTCGAGATTTCCTCGCATTCCATAGATCTGCAGCATTCAAGCAAGTTTTTTTTACACTTGTGATCAGGGTTTTTGCCATTATCACATTTTGGCTCCATGACACAACTCGATCATGATTAACTCATTCAAGATTGAAAATCATGAAAAAAAATGCACATTTTTTAAACTCAGGCACAGAGAGTACAGGTATGGAATTCCTTATCTTATCCTTATGGAAAGCCCATTCTCCCATAGACTCCATTTTAATCAAATAATTCAGAATTTTAAAACTGATTTCCTTTTTCTCTGTAATAATAAAACAGTAGCTTGTAACTGATCCCAACTAAGATATAAATAATCCTTATTGGAGGCAAAACAATCCTATTGGGTTTAATTAATGGTTTATTGATTTTTTAGTAGACTTAAGGTATAGAGATCTAAATTACGGAAAGACCCCCTTATCCGGAATACCCTTGGTCCCGAGAATTCTGAATAACGGGTTCTATACCTGTACCGAGATTACATGTACTGAGCCAGAATGGGCTCCCTAATTTCTTATTTTGCGCACCTTTTTTTCAACTGAGTGCACACTTTATAAAAACTGGTGTGCGCAGTACAAAATTATCTGTTTTCAAACAAAATACTTTGTGTGTACCACAATTTATTGTGTGCATTGTACTCAAAATTTGTGTGCACACGCATGAGCGCACAGCTTAGAGGGAACGGTGCCCGCCACTGTACCAGAGAATCTCTCTATTGGCGCTAGTTCCCATAAAGTTTCTTATTTCCATCATAGAGTTGTGTAACACAGGTACCATTTATCACATTTTATTTAGAATGGTCCCTAAAGAATACCTTGTGCATCAGGTACTCCCTCCATAGCCAGCTCTCAATACATAAAACAACATCTGTAACAGTGGAAACCATTTTGCTTTTCCCATGGTTTAGGAAATTTCTTGCCATTATCCTCCTTTTCCATGTTTCAAAATCCCCTTCTATCTGTTTGCATATGTTTTTGTATTTCTGTTTTTTTTTTTAATTTTATTTGGAAATTCAACTGATATCTCTGGACAGAATTAACACCCAAAGTATTTTTGCTACTTGGCTATTGGATTCAGGTCCATGTGCTTTGCAACACTGAATGCATTTACACTGACAAAAATATTTATTATGACTTTTTAAATTTCTTTCTAACAATCAATGGTAATATTGCACATCCTTCAGGCAGTCCTTGTGCCAGCCATTGGATTTGTTTTACTTGCTTCTGTAATTGTTAAACCATGCCATGTTAGATAAGTATATATAACCTGTGAAATATAAAGAAAAAAATATTTAAACCATATCCAGCAAAGCCTTATCATCAAACTATAAAGATTACAGAATGTTTTTTGTGCACTAGCATGATTCTGAAATGAATGTCCCCTGCATATCTATGAGACTTACTATTTATTTTAATCAAACTTATATGTGAAGAAGATATCACTGTCTCTTATATTCTGCTAACTGGTATAATCAGCTATCACATCTAATAAGGAATAAATTCTGTGTATGTAGATTTACCCACATGCCCCCCTGACTTGGATGGATTCTGTTCTCAAGCTAGCCTTGGTTACTACTACCGTGGCCTTGAAGACAAAGCCAGTTGCTTGGATATAAAGCAGTTCTCCGAAGTTCTGTGCCTATACTCATACGTTCTTATGTCATATTCTCCCGTGTCACAAAGTCTATAAAAACCCTGTGCTGTCTTTGTTCTGTTGTTCTGACTCTTGATTTTGCCTTACCCTTTTACCTCAAATGACCTTTGGTATTTGAATTTCCATAACACATCTATCGTTCAGCTTTGATGCTTCTCATTTTTCCCACGCTGGACCACATTATTGGTTGGCCTTGACAACTGGAAGTTTAAAGTTGCCCTTTGTCTGCAGTTTCTTAAATCAAATATCTATCCTCCTACTATGTCTATTTAGCCATACAGCATAGTCCAACAATGATTAAAAAGGAGCATTCTAGGTTGTGCACAACATCAGGCTATTATATCTTTAAAGAGCAGCTTGAAGGAAATGAAAATACCATTTGCAATGACCTTGAGAGCCTATAGATGATAGCACAATTCTATTATATGTGTTAGGAGCCAACAGGGAGCTACTTTATAATTAACAACACATAATATTATAAGGAACAATCGGCCCTCAGAAGTGAAGGGTTTGTCTCAGAAGATCTTCTAAGAACATTTCTAGTACAGTGTTATTAGACAACAATTAGAAGTGATGCCAGTATTACTTTTTTAAATAGTTGGACAAACTTTGCCGCTGAAAACATTTCTAATGGTTTCTGATATTTATTTTATTAATTTAAATAAACAGCCTTTACTACTTTAAAAGGGACATGATTCCATGAATTGGCTGATCATTGTTTATAACCCTTTCTTTTTCTGATGCTCACTTCTCTGTCCCTTGCATTGTTCTTGGAATAAAGAGATGCAGACAATAGTATATTAATACATAGTATCTGTGTTTCCATGAAAATGGAGTGAAATCACCTTTAAATGCTGCCTAATAGTAATGGGCGAGGCATGCATGGCCAGGCATGGATTCGCGGCAAATTTCCACATTTTGCCATTGGCGGATTGTTTCGCAAAATGGATGAAAAAATTCGCTGCGGAAAAATTCGCCGCACGTCCAAAAATTGTCGCCGGCGTCAAAAAAGAATAGTCGCGGGCGTCAAAAAAATAGCTGTGCAACGAAATAATAGCCGCAGGTGACAAAATAATAGCCGTGCGACAAAATAATAGCTGCGGGCGACAAAACAATAGCCGTGCGACAAAATAATAGCTGCGGGCGACAATTTTTTTTGCCGCACAACATTTTCGCCGTTTCAAAAAACAGAACAGATTCGCTCATCACTACTGCCTAATTCTTACCTGTGTTTAGACTCACCTGAGCCATATTTCCCAAATTTGTGCTGTATCACCTCTGGACAGTTAAATCTAGTTTTCTGCATATTAAGACAAAATCCTATTTTTTAGTGGTAAGTTGGATAACTACTGGGTCATACTGAGGGGTTTTTTAATAGTTGTCCAACATGCACTTTATATTAAAGGAATGCTATACCCCAAACAATGGTCTCTATTAAAATATAATGCATAAAACAGGCCATATGTAATATCCTGCTTTATCTAAATAAACCATTTTCATAAAAAATGTACTTTTTTAGTAGTATGTGCCATTGGGTACTCCTAAATAGAAATCTGCCATTTTAAAAAATTAGGGGCTGCCTACTGGGATTATATGATTCATGGTGCACACAAACAAAATAAGGGCACGCATACATGCTAGGTCACATCAGCCAATGACTGAGCAAAGTCTTTTACTCTCACTCCTATATAGTTAGAGTCGAATTATTTCCTGTCAGGTGACCTCTGAGGAAAAAAATCCAAAAGGGCATTATTTATTTCTATGTACATATATTTCAATAGGTCACTTAATATGATATAAACTAGGGGGCAGATATCATCAAAATGTCAGTTTAGAGCTTAATACGTAAAAACTTGCCCATGTTCTATTCATTTCTATGGGATTTTTACAAGCATATTAATCAAATGGGGAATTCTAACTTTCACCCATTGATAAATACACTTCTAAAAATCCCATATTAATAAATAGAAAGTGGGTAAGTTTTTATGTATTAAGCATTAAACTGCATACATCTGCCCCTATGTGTTGCTTAAAGGAACAGTAACACCAAAAATGAAAGAGCTTTAAAGTAATAAAAATGTAATGCACTGTTGCCCTGCACTGGTAAAACTGGTGTGTTTGCTACAGTAACACTACTATAATTTATATAATAAGCTGCTGTGTAGCCATGGGGGAGAAAAGGCACAGGTTACATAGCAGATAACAGATAAGCTCTGTAGAATACAATAGTGTTTTTATCTGTTATCTGCTATGTGCCTGTGCCTTTTCTCCTTTGAATGGCTGCCTCCATGGCTACATAGCAGCTTATTTATATAAATTATAGTAGACTTTCTGAAGTAAACACACAACTTTTACCAGTGCAGGGCAGCAGCACATTATATTTTAGTTACTTTTATACACTTTCATTTTTTGGTGTTACTGTTCCTTTAAGTATTCATTCTGCAGGTATAATTTCTCTTTAATCAAAGACTCTTTGTAAACTTTGGATGACGACATATCAATCTATGTACGTGCTGGATAGATACATATTGCAAAATATTTCATTAGTTGAACAATCATTTTGATGATCTAAGTGAGAGAAATTGAGAGGACAAACATTTTGGTAGCCTGGCTAGTAAGCTAACAATGAGTAAAGATTAAATTGTCCAAGAAGGGTCTATTTGCTCTAGGCTAGAAGAGACCTCAGATCATACTGAACCGTACTAAATAAACTGCCCGCAAAATGAGAAACCTCTACTAGTTTTGTGATTTTTCTAATAGTCATAATGGTTAAGGCTTAAGGCTACATGCAAAAGCCATAGGAAAAGTGAGTATCCGAACAAATGGCACTTTGGTAGTTTCACAGTTGTTCTGATGTTTACTTTTCCCCCAGAAAGAATCTTAGTTTCAGTGAGTCATTTACCAAGAGGGACAAAAAGATATAGGATGTGAAATGACATTCTGCTTCTCTGATGTGCTTCCTACTAGTTCATACTATATATCCCACTTGGAGCATAAATTCTGCCCGACTCGTGGATATCTGTCTAAGAAAGGAGAGCAGGCAGAAGGCTATCTATCATTTAGGCTTTTATCACCCTCAAACAGAGCTAGTATTTTCTAATGCTTCTGTTCTGAATGAGGAGTTTCTCTGCTAAGAAGCAATTTTACTTTTTGTGAGGGACAGCACATGAAATAATGGCGTACACTGACTAATATATGTGCCGTTTCAGTGTATGCCAGAGAATGGTATTTTTACTTTCCCACCGTCTTTTAAAAAAAAGAAGCTTGTGCTTAAATCACAAACATTCTCTCACATGGACGTATGTGAATCCCAAGAGTGCCTTTATGCAGAAGTATCTGTACTATTAGAGAGGCTGAAAATAGAGCTCCAGAGGATTTCTGCAGAATCCCTTTTTTTAAACACGCGAAAAATAAAAACTAATTCAAATGCAGAGGCTGTAAAAAAAAAAATCAGCTTAAAATGAATATAAGTAAAATAGTGTGGAAAGTAACAAGCCAAACTTCTGGGGACTATAAGAGAGTTTATCTTATCAATTATTAACAAAGTGCTAACATATTCCACTGCCCTGCACTGTTGCGTACAAACAATTATAAACAAAGTGACCGAGGACTGCTAACTGACAAGTGTTTGGTTTTCTGCAGGGCACTATGGAAACGCGGTGTGTTTATTATGTTTACTTTAAAGCTGCCCACACTTAAAGAGGATGTTCATCTTCAGACAAAAAAATGAAATTGAAGAGCCCCTGTCAAAGAAAACATTTTTGTAAATTATCTTTATTATTTATGTTTAGTTTTGAAGCTACAGACCAGTGCCAGTGCTGCTAAAACCCTCTCTCTTTTTGTAAGGTACTTACCCGGTGTGTGTATCAGCGCGTCTCTGCCCTCCAACAAGATGACGTGTCCAGATTGTTGCTGGCGTGCATGCACATGGGTTAATTGTGGCAACACTCGGTGCCTGTGTGAATAGTCACGGTTGTGTAATGCAAGCGCACACATTGCAACACTCGGTGCCTGTGTGAATAGTCATGGTTGTGTAATGCAAGCGCACACATTGCAACACTCGGTGCCTGTGTGAATAGTCACGGTTGTGTAATGCAAGCGCACACATTGCAACACTCGGTGCCTGTGTGAATAGTCACGGTTGTGTAATGCAAGCGCACACATTGCAACACTCGGTGCCTGTGTGAATGGTCACGGTTGTGTAATGCAAGCGCACACATTACAACACTCGGTGCATGCGTATTGCATTTAAAAAGATGCCAAAGGCCTAACTTCATTGCAAAGTGATCATTGCTTTCTGGTGAGACATTGCTTTTCTGTGAGCTGAGCTATTACAGATCCCGTTTCCTTGTGTTTCAGCCTGTTTTTGGACTATAGACGCTAGCTGCCCGAACTGATCTGCCTTTGCCTTCTGATTCTGCTTTGATGCCCCAGATTTACAGCACTCCTGACACTCCTCCACTTGGACACAGTCCTGTACCATCTTCAGTGGCTGTTCAGTCCAAATGCAAATTCTGAGAAAGGGCTGGAGCCCAAAAATGTTGCCTGTTCTGTTGGCACAATAAACACCTTTTTCACTTGACTCGGAGTGCTACAGCATGTTGTGTTCAGTGGCTGTTGTTTCTAGTGGGAGGTGTAGGAGAGGTCAACCTCTTCGTACTCTTCTATCAAGCTCCTGACACCTTTGCTCTTTTCTCTCTCTTTGGAGGGGATTGCCAGTACCAACTTGCATTCTGCCCAAACAAGAAGTTGATGCTGAAACTGGTTACTGCCTGCCGTCTCTCCTGCTCCATTTGCATTTCATTGATTGTACTTACAGAAACTTGCCAGCCAATGGTATCATATATGCAAACAAAGCCGGAGAGGGAAGGCATGGAGCAGAACCAATTCAGTGTGAACTTGTTTTATGTGGCTGCCTGCCAAGTAATGGTCTGGAAAACCCCCTACAGAGAGAGCAGAGAGCAGATTGTGAGTTTTAGCAGCGCTGATTCTGGTCTGTGGCTTCAAAACCAAACATTTTAAATAATAAAGATGATTTACAAAAATGTTTTTTTTTTTCTGACAGGGGCTCTTCAAATTAAGACTATTGTCTTAATTGTTTTAAAGAGATAGTATTCTCATTTATTACCCTACTTTATAAGTCCTTCCTTCAGCTGACAAATGTTACAAAAGTATAACAGGTTATTTTATTCATATCTAGTATGTTTAAAGTGTTTCTTAAAAAGACAAATCCTCAACCGGGGCTTCATACACATGAAGATTCATATGTGGATGCAAGTTTGCTAAGCAGTTCTACCCTCTCACCACATGGCAATGCATGAATTTATTTCTTTGAATGTGTCTATTTCTATGGGAGGAGAGATTAATGCTGAGCCACCATTCAATCATCCCATAATTTAGCTAGGAACCTTTGACGCCCATCAGTATGTTGCATTAGTTTATACTCTTGACAATATCTGGTGTTTCTCAGAGACAATCTCAGCAATTCTTTTAAAAGTAGGATTTTGCAGTAACTCATTTGCTTGAATACCAGCACCACACTCAGGAACTGCATAATGTTCAACACTGGAAGAAGATAAATAATACATTCATTGAAATAGTGCCTCAAATCTAGGTTTGACTTTATTTTGCAAATTTGTTAATGTGTGTTCTACTAGATGTCCGTAGTTATGAACCTCTAGAGCTATCATGCATAGCTCTTTCTTAGCAGTTCAGATATAATAAACATACCCTTCTAAAATTCTAGCCACTCAGAAGCTACATGGTATATAAACAAAACAACAAATGCAGCATCAAAGTTGATGTCAAGTTATCATCAGACAGAAAGTGAACCTGTCCAGGGTTTACATCAATGATATGACAGTGGTAATCCTCTAAGATAGTATTAGGTGTCTTACACAAAGCAGTCAGGATGTCTGTGTATGCATATATATTCAAACCTTTCTGTACAGTGATGGGTCACAGAACCACAATGCACAGCACTGCATAAGTGAATGGGCCTCATGTTTCCCAGTTGTGCCCATGACAACGGACATCAATGATGATGGTCTTATTTTATTGTTAAAGTCCTCAGCATTTAGCTCTCCTCCCATAGGTACAGGCACATGAAGGAAATTCATTCATGCATTGCCATGCGTGAGAGCATAGAACAATCATGTATGAAGCCTTGGTAGAGGATATGTCTTTTTAAGAACATCTTTTAACATACCAGATAAAACTGTTATACTTTTGTATATAAAACCTAAAAAAGGATTAATGGGTTAGCTAATATTAAATAGATAAATAAAAAATGAAATAAAAACATAACACATAATAAGACAACTCATATATAAAGTGCAAAGTGCAAAACTTTATGCATTTAAACACAATTCACAAAGATATTTGCAAACTCCTTGAAACTTGTTCCAGGCACCTTGTCCCATGTCTCTAGTTTTATACAAACTGCACTAACTCTAATGGATATCTAATGGTAAAAATATTAAATGCAATAACTGGTATAACAGGTGGTACCAAGATCATAAATGGTGAATTAACTGCTTTTCTAAAGCACAGAAGTTTTTTCAGGGGGCCACGAACAGGTTGCTTTTTGGTCCACCATAATAATTAGTTACACGCCACATATATTCAGGAACTATAAATGAAGTTCTGCTAATAAGCTCTTGTGCAACTCTGTTGTACTTAATACAATGAGTAGTTTTCTCCAACGCAAATTATTTTATAAAATGAAAAATGTTATAAGCACAGATTTGTGCATGGAGAGGGAGCTGGTTAGAGGTCAGAGAGCAAAGGTATGCTCTAAATGTATCATTTTTAATTGGGCAAAGTCTACTGGAGGAACTTGAAATTGGTGTTGGAAACAGACTGGGAAATACGTAGTAGTAATGCATTTCAGAGGATGGGTTAATTAGTGAGAAGGCCTGTAGATGAGAGCAGAGAATAGCTGGCCTTTTATAGTAAGGCAGTGGCAGGGTTGGAGCATTTAATAAGACCAAAAAATATAGGGAGGTGCAAAAGTTCAAATTAGAAGTCTTTTGAAATAAGTAGCCATGTTTTAAGGGCAGATTTTTTTATGCTTAAAACAATGACTTATTTTTAAAGTTATTTGAAAGACAATATACTTTTAAAATAGCACAGTGTTTTGTTTTACCAAGTTCTCCAACTGCTTTGCATGGTCAACAACCAGCCCTTCCCACATGAAACACTGATAATAAAAATACAATGGGTATTTCCAATCATTATTAACATTTAAATTATTTAATCGGATTCAAAGAAATACTTGGGCACAAAACAACTAAAATATAATTTATTTTTCATAAAAGAAAATATACAAAATGCAGGCGGTAGGCTCCTGGTAAGAATTAACCAAAACTCACTCGCCAGACAAGAAGTCAAAAACATAAAAACCAAAAGAAGCAGCCAAAGTCAAGAAAAGGAAAAAACTAAGCACCACGGATTAAAAAGCTGTACGTGTTTTAACAATTATTAATACATGCAGGTGAATAAAACTTGTTTTTTTATCATATTCTGAGACAATTTGCAATTGATCTTCATTTTTTTATTTTTTTGTGGTTTTTCAGTTATTTAGCTTTCTGTTCAACAGCTTTGCAGATTGGAATTTTAGCAGCTATTTGGTTAATAGGGTCTTATTTACCCTAGCAACCAGGCAATGGTTTGAATGAGACAGGAATATGATGAAAAATGGAACTGAAAAGCAAGTTAAGTAATAAAAAGTAAAAATAAGAATAACATGGTACTCACAGAACAATAATTTTTTGGGTTAGTGACCCCATTTGAAAGCTGGAAAGAGGTAGAATAACAGGACAAAAAGAAATAACTATAAAAATAAATATTGAAGATCAATTGCAAAGTTGCTAGGAATAGAACATTATATAACGTACGAAAAGTCACCCCTTTAATAGAGCTATTTTGCAGGATAAAAGGACCAAACCTTCTCCAAACCTGGACCTATATTGGTGGTTTTATGTATTTAAAATGTTTGTGCTAATCTTGGGGATCCCCCACATATAAAATGTACAACAGTTGAGACTCAGACTGTAGGCCCAATGAAGAGGCTAGGATGCACCTTTCCAAGGCAGGGTGTTGCCCATCCATAAAAAAAACTCTGATCAGAAGTTAACTGATACCTAAACATGAGTATGGTGGCAATTCAACAATTTCATGTTCATAAGCTTAAACCTAAATATCTGTTTTGGAAAATATATGCTGTTGTATTGAGCGAATTACTAGTAAAGCACCATAGTAGAGAATGTGCATGGATCAACCCTATTTTGTGTATTTTTTTTTTTACAATATAACATTAAACTTTTATTGAATGACTCCAAAGAATTCCTTTATAACGTGATCTGAGCCCCAACAATGGCTGCTTTACAATGTAGATTCTTATTGCCAGGTTCCCAAATTGAGAGATTTATTGTATATTTCTGTCTCAGGGTACGATATTCAAAGCATTTATAGAGTGAATTTGTTCCATTATTAGTATTAGTTTCCTGTTTAGCCTTTTACTGGTTGAAGCGCGCAGAAAGACTGCACGGGCAATTAAAAAGACACGTCCTGATCAGACATTACTTACGGCCCCAAGCTTGCCGCTCTAGAATATAAGCTAGTTAACATTCCGAAAGGCATTGCAGAAATAAAAGCAGTAAAGTGATTCACGCAGCAGTTACTTTCTGAAACGTTATAAAATGCAAATATTTTTAGATCACATACATGTCTCACATTCAGTCAATATTATTCCCCAAACAAGTTCTGCATCTTAATACCAAACTTAATGAACTCGGCTGCTTCTACATATTATATGCTTCCAAAGGCTGCTACCCACATATTTATTTAACAACATTCTTTGCTCGGCCCTAATCCTTGGGCTATATAAATATTTTTAATGTTTTGTGGAAAAAAAATATGTTATTTAAATACTACCTCCCAGCTATAAATGTAATCATTTTATACCCATATGAGTCAGATAAGAGATTTCAGCCCCTTAATAAGCTTTAAGCAGGTTCAGATAAATAGAGAAATTTCAATTCTCAATGTATTTAATGCCATGTAGCAGAATGACCTGCATTGAGCACTGTAGAGACAGTATAATTTTGCCAGTTGGAGCCTCCAGTGAATTAACTCCAGTGGATATTTTATGTTCTGCTAAAAGATTTTTTGGAAAGTTCGTTCAAGCATATACTAGGATGAAATAATGTATTTTGCAGAATAATGCCACTGTGCTAAACATAAAGAAGTTTTGGGATGAGTGCCTTAATAGCCCTTTGAATTTTCACATGAAAAATAGTATACATTACTAGATGGGGTACCCAGCAGTTGCTTTAGAAATTTGATGTGAAATACAAATACATATGTGCATGTCCGTGATTTTGGGGTAACTAGATGGGAGACTAAAGTTCAGCAACATTGAAAACCCCAATATATATATTTTTTAATTTTGCCACTTCACTGAATAGTTCTTCAATACAATAAATCATATAATCTTTTTGGTCAGATGGGCAGGAGTGTGATTTTGGTGTAATGAATAAAGCTCAGCACCTAAAATCCCCAAAGTAAATTATTTGTCTTTTGCAACAATAGCCATCTCAGGGTGCCATCATGAGAGGTACATTGGAACTCCTTTCAGGGGTCCCATAGTAGAGGGGGCTCCCCAAGAAACAATGCAAGTTGCCAGCCACAAATGAGTGGGGTTTCTGGGTAGTGGGCAGCATTTGGTAGGATTTTAGGCAGGGTTATGATACAATGGGTTGTGGCTGATCAGGGTGTGGCCATGTGTGATGCAGGCATTTTTTTTTTTAAATTCAGGTTCCATTCTACTTGTTAGCAGGTCCAACAAACCAGAGGCCCAAGTGACCAGTGTGCTAATAATTTAGGCCCATTAATGAAAAGACCCTGCTACCCTGGGGTTTCACAATTATTGATGGCTGCCCTGAATTCTGTAGACTTATAGTTTGGCTCACTCTCATTAGTCAGATGCAAAGACATATGATGGTTTAAGATAAGTTTTTATTGACAACATGCTGAATGGGAAAACTGTGATGTGCTATGGTGTCTCTATAAATAAATTACACTGGTATGAAGCATTAAGATACCGAGTGCTCTTGGGCTTATTGGTTTTTCGCATTTGCAAATGATGTACAGCCAGCACGGGGTCTGTAACCTGTTGAGAAGCACCTACTGACTACTTAAGAAGCTACTGCAAGACATTATAATTTTGTGAAAACTGTAATTTTGTGAAAAACCTACCCTGTCTGCAAGCACCTCTCCTGCTGACACTCACCCTTTTGGTTGCAGCAATACAGGAATGGCTGCTGAGCACTTCTAGAGACCTTTAGGTGCTTCTTACGTTAATCATTGACCAGGCCTTAGAATAGGGATTGGCCCAGAGGTGAAGGCAACATAATTTGATGGTATGTATGTATGGTGGTCACTCAAAAGTAGGTGCATTTAATAAAAGTAAGTCAGAAGGACAAAAGTTAAACCCCAAGAAATTTTCTCATACCCTGTACACAGTGATACAATACCGCCTGGAGCCACAAACTAAACATAAATAAGCAAGGAGGTGAATTATTGCCCTGAATGTGGTGTCCCTAAAAACAAATCAAATATAAACTCAATGTACTACACATGTATCCCTTGTTTATGCATTCATCAGAATAGTCTATAGCTGAATTTCCCCTGATTCACATTGTCAGGATCAGCCTGTAAAAGATAAAAGGGATTGTTCTGATCCATTTGCAGGTTTATATCTTTTTTTTTTTGGCTCTGAAACTAAAGCTGACCCAGGGCAGGTCTCATTTGAGAAGAAACCAGAACTATATTTGTTTTTGTTGTGATAATCCTTTCCTGACAACATTGTACATCTCCTGAATTACAAGGATTAGATGGAAGATTTGAATTGTTTACAGCCTCCATTAAAGATTATGCAAAATCACTTAAGGATACCACTCGGGGAAGTGTAACATTAATCCAGACATATTAAATCATACACCATAAAGATGCATCCCTAGTTATAAATGAGAACAGTGATAAAAAGGAAAAAGAGATAGATGAATAAATGCAAAGCATTGGCAATAGTGGGGGGGGGGGGGGGCCTCATTTTGCTTTCTTTAAAGAGCTGTAACTGGCAGAAAGTCACCAAAAATAAATTCTGTATCTTTACAGTAATAAGCAGCATGTGAGACATAACAGCTGCAGGACCAACAAGTGAAGGAACAATATGGAGCAGTTAGCAAAGTTCCAGGGCAGCAATTGAGGAGTGGTTGTTAAAAGATAACATCAAATTTTCCATTCTTTTTCCTAATGTTGTGAATGGATAAGTTCCTCTTCTATGCGTCTAGCAGGAGCACAGCTAGGGTTGCCACCTGGCTGGTATTTTAGACAACTGTCTAACTCACCAAGTTTCTTTAGCACAAACCTGATCTGTCCCACCCCTTCAATGTCACAGCCCCTCCCCTTTTGTGTCTGTCACACCAAAACCCCACCCTTTTTGCATCATAGCCCTGCCTCTAGCCAAACCAGCTCTGTCTTCTCTTTCCCCTTGCCGGTATTATTCCTAATAACAATCTATGTCTAGAAAGTTACACCTGGGAAGTAATCCATTACAACCAATCATGTCTGTGTGCTTATTTTCCCAGTGTTTGTAAATGTGCCCATAGCATGAAGCAACAAGGCAGAGACAGGATATGAGAAGTGAGGCAGAACCAAATTGGAGGCCAAGAGCAGTGGCTGGAATGTAGCCAGATCAACACAGGAGCAACAGCCCAGGATTGTGTCAGAGGACGAGGTTTGGCTAAAATGCTAAGTCATAGAGTAGTCTCAAGAACCAATTAACCATCTAAGGATGTGCTTGTTCTGAAATAGATGACAAGACAGAACCAGGTTCTGGACTGGGTTCCTAAAACAGTGATGACCAGCTTACTACACTCCTGCTGTGTTCTCTTTGCTTTCAGTTTTACAATACCCAACCACTAATAAAATGCTTTTACATTAATGGTACAGTCCTTCTGATGTCAAAATATACTAAGTGCAAAGTGTGCAGACTGAATTTCCTCATCCTACTGCGCTAATGATTTCACTTCCTTGTTTGAAGGCTGGCAAAAGGCTGCGAGTAAAGTTGCAGGTAATTATTTTGTGGGTAGTATTTTAGTAGGTCCAAGCAGGTTAAAATGCAGTTAGTGGGTTCAATTACAGGTTAAGGATAATATTTGTATATTTGTGGGTGGATTTATTTGCAAATCTGAGGTCGGATCTGGACATTGCGGCTGCACAGATGAAATAAGAATTTAACTCTGCATTTCTGCTTCTAGATTCATTTCTTTTTTTCTTTGCTTTTGCTAAAGCTTTCTATAGAAAAACAGAACCAAGGCTACAGCTGGTCTTCTGCTTCTTCTGTTATAGCCTCACAGTAGGCTTCTCTAGAATTGCACTTTTAAGGTCCTGCTGAAAAAGGGCTATACAGAATCCACACTAAGGGGCAGAATTATCAAAATGTAAGACTAGGGCTCCTCAGAACAAATCACTCATTACTATGTGTCCCTATGGGATTTTAAGAAGCATATTTATCAAATCTAACTATCTATCTATCTATCATCTATCATCTATCTATCTATCTATCATCTATATATCTATCTATCTATCTATCTATCTATTTATCTATCATCTATCTATCTATCTATCTATCATCTATATATCTATCTATCTATCTATCTATCTATTTATCTATCATCTATCTATCTATCATCTATCTATCATCACTTTATGGCCTTTTTGATACAGTTTTCAGGTACGTTAATACAGTTTTTAAGTAAGTTTACACAAATACAGGTATGAGATCTATTATCCAGTATGCCCCGGACCTGGGTTTTTCTGGATAAGGAATCTTTCTGTAATTGCAATCCCCATACCTGAAGCCTGCTAAAAGTTTTTACACAATAAATAAACATAACAGAACTGTTTTGCTACCAATATGGATTCAATCGCAAGCTACTGTTTGATTTTTAAAGAAAATTCATAGTCTATGGAAGTTGGCCACCACAGAATTCTAAACTTTCTGGATAATAGATTCTATACCTATAGTATTAAGATTAAGAAATGATGGGAGTACATTATAGGGGTATAGCTGAGGATGGAGTCAACCAACCAAGCTGGAATGACACAGTGGGCAGTCCCCTCCCTCAAAGGTCAGCCTACCCCTTTGGGCCAGTCCCTCCCATAATACCAAGGACCCCAGGTTTAGTTGCTAGCAATTAAATGACATATTAGAGGTGGTGTTAACTGGTCGAGGTAGTTTGGCTGTATGGTCTCAAATATATAATTTTGCTTTCTACAAAACTAATTAACATTTATAAGGAGTGAGATGTAAATAATGATACTGAATTGCACTTTGTATTTTTCTTTCGCTCTTTATCTCTCCTTCACAAAAACTGCCAACAGACAAACAGATTCTTCCACCTTAGAATTCTACAGTGAGAAGGAGGATAGTTATGTTTGGTCATAAAGTCTCTCTTGCAGCTAATGAAAGAACAGCCCCCGAGTCAATGCTCTGAACTTAATTTAATCATAGAATAAATAAAAGAACTTCTAGAAAAAAAAGCTTGCCTTTCAGTGTTTAATGTACGGGCATGGAGGAGCAAGAAAAGCCAGGTAATTGTGCGGCTGTCCAATAAAGTGATACACATTTCCCGTAAACGTCTGCATGGACATTGCTGAGCAATATATCGCAGTATCTCCTGTCAGGTTCATTATTTATGGATGATAACATATGAAAGTAAAAAGTATCCCTTGACATTTACTATCTATCGGATGGCAAAAACTTCACCATAGCAAGACTGCAATTATTCTCCGTTGTTCCGAAGCTCCTAACGTATTTTGCAAGGAGGCAGACATGCCATATTAGGTCTTCTAGAACCCTCTCATACAATTAATATTGATCTGCTTAATCCAAAATGACTGGAACGCTCTGTAAGCCTAGACACCCACACCCATTTATTTGCCCATGTGAACACAAGGACCTAACAAATAAGTAAAAAGCTGCATGGGGCACACAAAGAGTAGGGATGTAGCGAACCTCAAAAAAAAAGTTTGCGAACGCATTCGCGAACTTACACCAAAAAGCGCAAATATTCACGAACTTTGCGAACCCCATAGACTTCAATGGGAAGGCGAACTTTAAAACCTAGAAAAGCCATTTCTTGCCAGGAAACTGATTTTAAAGTTGTTTAAAGGGTGCCACGACCTGGACAGTGGCATGCAGGAGGGGGATCAAGGGCAAAAATTTCTCTGAAAAATACTTTGTTGACACAGCGTTGCGTAAAATCGCAAAGGCAGCTGGTAGACCTAGCGGAAATACGCGGCGTTTTTTGCTATTTCGCGCTATTACCACCATGGAAACTGGATTTGCTGAAAAACGCCATGTGTGGCTTGCGCGGCATTTTTAAGCCCAGAAAAAAACGCAGCGGAAAAACGCCACGCGAACCCAAATTGCGAACATACGCGAAAAGTTCGCGAACTTGCGCGTTCGCGAACACCCGATGTTCGCACTAATTAGTTTGCCGGCGAACAGTTCGCTACATCTCTAACAAAGAGAACATCTGATGCTTTAGTTACTAAATAGTCAGATAAGTTCAGGCTGCTTGGTTTTTTAATATGCTCTCCTTGAACTTATATAATTCAGCTTTAGCACTCTTGCATGGCCTAATTAGCAAAAAGGACATGAAGTCCCTTTCTAACCCCAGTGTGTGATCTAACCACACTAGCAATATTAAACACTGTTGGGCTTATTTATTAAAAGGAGCACAGTGTATAAAGCTTCTTCATGGCTGCTAAAATATTTGCAAAAAAGAAACAAAGCAGCCACTTAAGAGGCACAGCTTGGTCACTGGCTTGCAAAGGGGGAGCCCTTGCTTTCCAGAATGGGTGCCTTTAGGTTCCATCAACTTATGTTCATTTATTCATGTATTTTCTAGTACTTGTCTGTGTTTCAGCTTTATTTTTAAAAATGGAAAAGACTAACAGACCCTAATAATGTCGATACTGCTCTGTAACCATGTATATTTAACAATGGATTTTTTTGTGCTAAGGCAGTAAAATAGGTTAGTTGGGTTAATATTACATTAATCATCAATATTATTTAATTGGGGCACCCCCTAAATTTTTCTCCTGCCCAGTGTTTTAGGAAAAAAACACACTGGTCTGCACTAGGGTAAAATCCCAAAAATATATTGTTCTGTGCCCCATATGTAATAAAATACACTATTTGTCTAGTAGCAGTAACCCATAGCAACCAATAAGATGTTTCATTTTATACAGGGGCCTAGTAAGTGCTATAAGTTACTGCACCTGGGCAAACTTAGTGCCTTTTATTAGCCCCATAAGTCTATAAAGGGATGACTGGAAAAGGAAAGAAACATGGTGGCACTGCGTTACTCTTTTTCCTGGGCCACTGCATTTTTATACTAAAATGAGCAATGGATTTCCTTGTACTTTAAAGGGGACAAATAGCATAACTAAAAACCCCAGCAGGCTTATAAGCATTAATGAAAAATATATTGTGCTGGTATTTTGTGCCAAAAATGAATATTATCTTTAAAAAAAGACAACTTTATTGGAGCTCCCTGGTCCCTGTCCGTGTTTTAAATGAGCGGTGGGCGTGTCCTAATGGTAATCTGTCAGAAGCACAGTAGGAGGGGGATAGCCAATAAAAGCCCTGCAGTTACACAAGCAAAGACAGGCTTCAGTTCCCTATCAGGTCAGCCTAGCTGTTGATTGGTTCATATCCTACAGTGAAGTGTGCTGATTGTCACTGGCCCCCCTGCACAGCCTGAAAAAAAGGCAGGGAGGTGAACAGATGGGAGGGGTGAGTAGGGAGCATAATGCAGTGGCCCATTCTTGAATTTCACACAATATGTGTCCTTTAACAAATATGGATCACAGAACTAAATGGTGGGATTTGGTGGGGCCACGTTGTAATGATTTACAATTGTTAATGCTAATCCAGAGCATATTAAATAGGCTTCTTTAAACAGGACAGTCTTTAGGAAGTGTTTAAAGCCTTTGAGGGAAGGGCAGAAGCTTGCACTCCAGAGTGCAGTAAGGTGATTGGAGGAGAAGAAAGGCAAAGGTCAAAAGCAGAAAGCAGGGAGCAGCACAGAGAGGTATGCATTCAAATATAATAATACATGTAACTTGCAGTAAAATGTTATCTATCCCCTAATCCATGCCTTTAAATACTGCTCTACACATAAGAAGACACTCCAAAGCTGGACGGTTCAAACCATATCCAATCAATCAATCAATATCCAGGCATGATACACTTGTTTCAATTATCTAGGACTGTCTCACTTTATACAGCCATTTCCTTTGCTATTTGGAATTTTTAATTTATATAGACAGAGATGTTAGAATCATTATCCTATTATTGACATAGGGCTACGAACTACTGATGAAGCCAACTGTGGGCAATACCATGAAGCATAGTCTCTCCCTCGTTGGCTGCATCTGCACTGCTTGCCGATCATGCTACAATGAGTATTATGATGTAACAAGACTCTCAGCTTTTTCCTTTACAGCGACTTACTCTGGGACTGTGCATTGTCCTTGGCATAAGGCACTGCTGCTGTTTGTGGAATTAACAACATTTAGGACCGAAGGAGGACCATGTTTATGTAACTGCTGGTGTTTTCTGCTGGGTAGTTCTCATTGTTTTTATTTTTTAACCTGTAACTATGTTATTTTAATTATATTAGGTTTGTGCATGGTACATGGCTCAAGGTTCATAATGCCCCTGTATCTTTTATTGAGTTTACTTGTTCTTATGGGATCAGAATGATTTCCCGTCCTGAAGAGGAATGCATTGTGAATTGTCCATTCCAGGGATAAGCAAGATAAGGAAATTATTCCTGGACTAAAAAAAAGATGGACTGGCTGGAAAATAAAACAAATTAGGAATCACCTGATCTGTTGCTGCTGGTAAGTCAAAGCAAGGTGCTACCCCTGAGATAATTGATGGAAAGTACAGTCACCCTGCATGGACTATATAGCATTCAGCTCTACTGGCTGTTCACACAGTCTTTTCAAAGAACAAATAATGATTTGCAAAGGGTTAAGATCATGACATTAAGAGGTAAATTAATTTTTCTAATCGAATAGAATCAGTTAACATGTGCTTACACAGTGAAAATAGCTTCTTGCAGCCCCAGGTGATAGGCTTGATAAAGGGCTGGATTGAAGCCCGAAACGTTGCCTTTGGCACTTGAGTAAAGATTCACATTTTTCAAAACAACCGGAGTGCTGCTGTTTTCATCATTTTTTATTTTTCTAATCATTTCTTTAACTGTAAATGCTGGATAGTAGAGTTACTTACTGGTTTCCAGAGCTGCAGCACAATCAGGCCCCTTAGCCCAAATGGGAACAAACATGGCAGGCACATAGCTGAAGAAACACAGAGAGAGAGGACTCAGCTCACATTTAAACTGAGAATCAGTAAACTATTTGAATATATTTTCTGTGTGCCTCTGTGAGTGAATAAGCAGTATTTGAAGGAGTTGCTTCTAATCATAGGGAACTGCAAGGTCACATGTGAGGGAGAGAGGAGAGTGTATTCAGGTTTGCAGTCTGGTTTGAGAGCCAATAAACTTCTCTGTGCGGGGGATTGCACTCATTCATGGCAGCTAATAGGAACCATAACTTTACTTGGAGTAAAATATAAGTCTGCTAAAGCAAAGCTGTCATTATTTCTATGGAGCCTTAAAGGGAATACGTATCTTAGCAGTGTGTGTAACAGGTTGTTCCTGAATCCTTTTTGTTTATTTATCTAAAATCACACAGTGATCTTGGCCGTAGAACTTACAGCCACATCATTTGTGCTTGGAGCATGGGTAATAGTGTGATGGCCCTTTGATATAGGACATGACCTGGGAATCAACCTCAGCTCCTCTCTTTCAGAAGAGACCTCATGTATATCTGATAGATTGTTTCTTTTGTAGGCACAGAAGACCACTACAGTAAATCAGAAGAATATGACTTGCCCTGGCCTCAGAGTCTTTTGAAATTGTCCAGTAAAAAGCAAAAAAAAACCCACACATTTCTTTTGCCAGATAATCCATGGCTGATATACAGCACAGGCAATGTTCCTACCTGAACACTGGACTGGCAGATTTATTATCCCTTAGAAAAATCCCATTATAGCTTTCCTTGCACTGTTACATGGGTTGAGTGGTAGTCCTGTCACCCATTATTTCTGATCCTCTGTTTTGCTCTGTACCTGTCTTTTTTCTTTTTCTTCATTTTTTACATTTTAATCCTTCTATTTTCACTTTATCTCTCATCATTTTTTTCAGTTTTCCTCTTTTTCTCTCTCTAATGTTCCCTATTCTTCTTCAACCCTACCGTGTCTTTTTATTTCCTTCCCTTTGATATTTCTTGCCCTAGTTTTTGGGTCCAGTTGGGGAAGCACTATTGTTACACAGAAGGGGGGGTCTGCCGTTTGAAAGTGGAAGAATATATGGAGATCTAGAGGAAACAGAAGAAAGCCTCAATGTAGGGCCCAAGTAAGGGCTAGAATGTGTGAGAGAGTACTTTTGGAGAGATGCAGTAATATATGTAGGGCATGTAGCTACAATGCTATAGCTCCAGTAAGGACTGGTAATTAAGTTACTGACCACCAACAGTTTTGAGACAAGGTCTGGATAGTGAGTACATCTCTTGTGACTGTGTAGCCTGATTAAGCTAACATACTGGTCCTACATTGCACCAGTGCAGTTAC
The DNA here is from genome assembly GCF_000004195.4 of Xenopus tropicalis. Classification (NCBI taxonomy): domain Eukaryota; kingdom Metazoa; phylum Chordata; class Amphibia; order Anura; family Pipidae; genus Xenopus; species Xenopus tropicalis. Next base: position 99,868,662 of record NC_030683.2, read on the forward strand.
CCATATCAACCAATCATTGCAATGTACAGATAGATACTATTGATTCCTTTTTCCTGATAAATACACTTATAAAAATCCCATAGGAATGAGTAGAAAATGGGTGAGTTTTTATGTATTACGCTCACATTTTGATAAATCTGCCCCTCAGAGAGGCATTTAACTACCACATGCTGGGTTGGTACTAAAAAGGTTAAACTAATACAAATTTGCATTCTGCCTAAAATATAGGTGGGAATGTTGTGATTTCCTTTATTTTGTTTGCAAGTTTTTTTGTACTAGAACAAATCATGCAGAAAGCCTGAAATCTCTCTATGTATCATGACTATTCCTTTCAAGAACCATGGACGGCCAAACACCTGTGCCAGCCAAGAGCCGCTAACCATCTGCTTCAGTCAGTAATTCAGTCAGAAATGATTTCAAAGTGATCCCTGTCTCACACTGCCAGCACTGCTTACTCCATTCTGGGTGCTTTGACTGCTGCAGGACAACATTGGTCATAATGCCTGAGCCTTGGAAACATGGCCTTAATGTTTTGTTTTCTTTTAAACAAGGCTAAGCTAAATTAATTATAAATAAACCAGGAAACATGAAAGCAGTAAAATAGCTATACATTTTTTTCCCCAACATCAAAAACAAATACTGTCCCTTTAAATATGCTCTACAGCATCTACTTTTCACTTGCCCCCCAAGCAGCAATTGTTAATGAAAATGTAACCTCTGACGCATTCGCGGTTTAATTCCTTTTTTTTATATGTTCCCTATTTCTTTAGATCAGTGGTTTTCTAACTAGTTCTCAGGGAATATTTAACAGCCAGTGTTTAGGGATCTCCCTGCCTGAGAACAGATGAATCACTTGGAGGTCAAACAGATGATCAGTTAATTTGATTAACTACTTGCACATAGGCAGAGATATTATCAAATTCAGGCCTCTCAGAGGTTCCCCGAGGATGGTTTAAGGAACCACAGCGTTACTGTATTCCGTGAGCTTGTACAAGCGATGCCTATTCCTCTCAATCTAGGTCTCCATCATTTTATCATGTATTTGTGTATCGGCTGCGCTCCTGTCTTTAATAATGTGACACTGCATCAACATGTGCAAGACTATAACAAATGTAAAAATACTTTGCAACTGCTTCAATGAAAAGGACAGGAGATTCTGGATCAGATATAGAAGGGAAGCAAGGGAATAAAGGGAACATGAATGTGCAGAGAGTAATAAATGAACTGTGGTGCTCGCACTGCACTAGGGGCTGACAGTCGGCCATTCATATAGAGCTGAATGAGAGGTGCTGACCAAGGTCCTGCACAGAAACAGCTCTATGTTCAGAAAGCTGCTGTTCATGGTACTGAAATCACAAGTCAGGTCCTGCAAAAGCCACCATTAACCCTTTTAGTGTTGGTTGCGCCACCACACATTGCCAGGCAGTGCACACATTTTCTCCATAGCCAAGAACAGAACCTAGAAATACCCCTGAAAGCCAGCACCACAAAGTCTACATTGTGTGGCCATTAAGCAGTTAAACCGTTGCCTTGCAGTTGCTACTCTTATCCATCATATTATGACAGAGGTTGTAGTCTCTTTACATTTACTCAATAATCGCTATTTAGTGGGAGATACTTGATGAACAAACCATTCAGGCCAAGCCCAAGTGATGTATTTGTGGGGCTTGCTGACTGCTGACCCCCCCATAGAGTTATGTTGAAGGGTTTGTTCTAAATATACTGAAGCAGAGATCATCATCACTTTTTGTTTTACCCAGACCTCACTTGCTTATCATACTCAGGAGCTCATTCAACGCTACTGAAAATTGCAAATAGATGTGCAGGTGGTATCTGCAAATATTTTCTACTGTCTCATAAAGTCATAACCACAATAAATGCAATGCAGGGGTAGCACCAGCATGAGAAACACTTTATTAAAGTATAAACAAAACTTTATGTAACTGTTTCTTTTACCATAGATTACACATTGGCTGTATTCTATGGTGGCACTTCTAGGTTACTCTTGTTTGATCCATATATCATTTTAAATATGAATGGGAGCAGACATACTACTTGTCTTGGCAGGGGCATGATCCATCAGATCCATCAGAATGACTATGCAATCCATTTTTGGTTACTAGGAATTTTATGCTTTATAGAAGCTTCTACTTACCTTGATATGAATGTACCATACATTAAATAATCTATTTCTTTCTTTATTATTAAGGTACAAAAATGCAAGTTAAATACCACAATTTATGCTTTCCTGATTTGTTTGTTTTCAAATCTGAGTGCAGTTTTATGTTAATATTTGTCCTATGCTCTGTAGAAGTTCACTAGGACATGTTTATGCTTACACATGACAAAAGAACCCTATGGGTAAATAAGTACAGAGAATTCCATCTGCTGACCCAGCACTGCTCTTTGTCATGGACAGTGATCAAGTGATTTCTTACCTAATAAATCTCTGTGAATGGCATCCTAGTTTGATTTTCTCCCTAAGACTTGTGTGTTTTTGATAATCCAGAGAAAAGAGCATAGATACAAGGTTGCTTATTCTTTGCTACTTATATTATGCTATATAAAATTTCATCAGAATAACATTTTCCCCCTGCCAGAATCACAGGTATCTAAAGATAGTGGCATAAATATTGCGTTGCTCTAATTAGTAAAACATGAATCAAAGACACAGCAGACCCAAATTTTGGACCCTCAATGAAAAAATAATGATATGGGTGATAGATCAGCCCCTATTAAAGGCATTAATACAATCTGCCATAACAACTTCACTCAGAAGGGCATTCCCCAACCCCACTGCCCTCACCGAGAAGAACCCCCTATGCTGCTTCCTCTAATCTAAATGGGTGGCTCTGGTGTGTTGATTGTTTTTATAGGAAATAAGATCCTCTGCTTCCTGTCTATATTGCCCTGTAATGTACTTGTAAAGAGTAATGCTGTCCCATCACAAGTGTCTTTTTGGCTTAGAAAACAACCCCATCTTTGACTTTCTACCCCTGTAGTTTAAATCTTCCATCCCCTTTACCAGTTTAGTTGTAGTCTCTCACTCTCTCCAGCTCATTAATATCCTTCTTACGGATTGGAGCCCAAAACTGAACTGCATACTCAAGGTGAGGCCTTACCAGAGACATATTATGGGTTATAGGTTCATCCCTTCAGTTACTTTATTTGCTTTAGTAGCCACAGAATGACAATGTCTGTAATTGGACAAAAATCCCCAGATTCTTCGAAATTAAAGATACCCCCAACACGCTAACATTTAGGGGCCCATTTACTTACTCACGAACGGGCCGAATGCGTCCTTTTGCGTTTTTTTCGTAATGATTGGTATTTTGCGATTTTTCGGATAATTGTCGCGACTTTTTCGTTGCCATTCCGAATGTTGCGCAAAATCTGGCGATTTTTTCATAGCGTTAATACTTGCGCGAAAAGTCGCGACTTTTTCGCAGCTTTCGCGCCGAGTACGAAAGATTCGGATTCATTCAAGCTTCAGTATGGTGACTTTTCTTGGGCCAGGTTGGAGTTGCAGGGTGCCATTGAGTCCTATGGGAGGCTTCCAAAATCATGCTAAGTCTGAAAGTTTCGCCCGCCGCTTACGAGCGCTCAATACGAAAAAGTCGTGACAAGATACGAGCGCATCGTAATGGCTACGAAAAACTCGTGTTTTTTCGCGCAAATCGTATTGGTAACGAAAAAATCGCGACAATTTCCGCAAAGTCGTAAAGGCGCCGAAAATTCGCAAAAAATACGAAAAAGACGCAAAATGTTCGTTTTCCAATCGGAATTTTCCCAATTCGGATTCGAATTCGTGTCTTAGTAAATGTGCCCCCTAGTGTGTAACTCACATTTATATTATTTCTACCTATTATATTATTTCTGCATAGCTGTGCACTAATCAACATTAAACCTCATTTTCCAATTTTCTGCCCAGTATTCCAATTTTATCAGCATCCTGCAAGTGGAAGGGAAAAGAAAAGACTAGATTGTTTGTTTGAAAAAGCTGCTGTATGTACCAATTGACAGATCTGTGCAACAATGGAGAATTTTAATCTTAGTTACCATTGATGAACCTTATTTTGCCAATAAGGCAATATTTAAGTTGGCACTCACATATCCTGGAGCAAGGTTACCTGGAAGTCCAAGCAGTGCATGTTTATATTCGAACACCATGGTAGAAATCTGCAGTCACAGGACTTTTGAATCTAAAAGGTGATTTATATAAAAACAAGCCTAACCTTTTGGCTGGATCGACAAAGGCAGGGGGTTGCAGACAAAATGTTAGGTTTGTTCTTAAATCACCTTTTGGATTAATAAGTTCTTGCGGATTTCTACTGTGGTGTTTTTATATATATATATATATATATGTATTTATAAATCAAGTGAAATGCAGATGCCGTAACAAATAATGCCCATAAACCTATAAAGGAGTAGCTTTATTTTACTGCGTTCATGTAAATCAGATACAAAATGTGCCTCTTCCTTGATCAGCAGGATTGTTTGGCTTTAATGCAAAAGGATACAGGTAAATTGTGCTGTATATAGTATATACGCACATACGGTACAAGAGAGGCAGCGAGTAAGAGAAAGGGGGTGGGCTGGGGCCCCTTCTTTCCCTTTCATGCTATACAGGGGTTGCTCTAAAGATTTACTCCAGAGCGCTCTCTGATCTTTGCCTTTGTTCAGATGATTCATGTAATCGCAGGGCACTCCAGCACCAGTCATGCTCAGTATTGCAATGCATTTGGTGAGTCGACATTTTGTTAAATCATTCTGACTTACTTTGGGGATAATTAACTTGTAGTGTTTCAGAGTAAAGATATTCCTCATGCCGGGTCACATGACCAAAGCAACTATTAAAACTTCAAGTACTATTATTTAAAATGCATTTTCTCATTAAAAAAGATCCTTAGTGGTTACATAAATGACCATGATATGAATAATTTATAAGGCATTATGCATTGTAAAAACTCTGGAGCAGCACAGACATAGTTAAGATTAGACTGGCTGAAATAGTTCCTGTTCTTGTAACTATACTATTCATTTATAGCTCTCAGTTTAAATCAAACTTGCTCCATTCTAGATAGCAGACTATTTGTTTATTATACAATCAAATAGGAAAAAAAAAACACACACAAAAAAGGAACATTTCAGCTGCAGTTAAAATGTTATGAGGTACACTCTGCCTTGGTTGGCAAATGGTTTCGCATGGTCTGAACTATAGAAAAACATTCCCTGTCCATTTAATGGGATTCAGCTCTTGCATTCATTCAGTCCTTTATGGGATTATCTTTAACTCTCACAATGCTTTACCACTGATCACTGACACATTTGAGCCACCAATGATTAACGAGTATTTACTGTAATGGTCTAAATGCAGAACCAAAACATTTCTAGATAGGAGTTACTGTGCCTTTATTCTGAAAATCACATTTCTACCATAGCCAAGTGTGTGTGTGTAGCACATGTGCATTAAAAAGGGAAACTACAAAATATTCATTTACAAACAGTTCGTGCTTGACCTGGCTTAAGGTCTAGATGGGTTATTGATAGGGTCGCCACCTTTAGCGATGGGCAGTGATTGGCTGATTGCTCTGCCATTCATTTCAAAGTCTTGTTCGGATTTCCTAGTTGTCTGGTTGAAAACCAGTAAGGTAACAACCCCAGCTATTTAAAACATTTAGGGGGTTATGTTATATATGTTATATATGAAGTATTATACATTGCAATAAGAGATAATTGTGGCAATAGCATCCGTTTGGGTAAAAAAAAAATCTAACTCCCCAATGTATAATATTTTATTTATATATTTAATTTTTGCCCAAGCTTTTCTAGTGTTCTGTTATTTTCTGTCACATCAGAGGTTTAGAATTAAAGGAACAGTAACACCAAAAAATGAAAGTGTATAAAAGTAATTACAATATAATGTACTGTTGCCCTGCATTGCTACAACTGGTGTGTTTGCCTCAGAAAGACTACTATAGTTTATATAAGTAAGCTGCTGTGTAGCCATGGGGGCAGCCATTCAAAGGAGAAAAGGCACAGGTTACTTAGCAGATAACAGATAAATGCCCATTATACGGGGCTTATCTACTAGTTATCTGCTATGTAACCTGTGCCTTTTCTCCTTTTTTCCAGCTTGAATGGCTGCCCCCGTGGCTACACAGCAGCTTATTTATATAGTAGCTTTTCTGTAGCAAAAACACCAGATTTTTGCAGAGCAACAGCACATTATATTTTAATTACTTTAAAACACATTTAATTTTTTGATGTTACTGTTCCTTTAATGTCTCTACTGCATGAGCTACGCCCCTTATCCCTTGGATTCACCTTACTAAATCACCCACAGGCAATCCAGTACAATAAAAGCTAACAAGCTTCAAATGCAAGGTATTTTACAGGGTCTCATACCTCTATACCTAGGGGCACATTTACTAACCCACGAACGGGCCGAATGCGTCCGATTGCGTTTTTTTCGTAATGATCGGTAATTTAGCAATTTTTTCGTCGTCTTTACGATTTTTGCGTAAAAACGCGACTTTTTCGGCGTCTTTACGATTTTTGCGTAAAAATGCGAGTTTTTCGGCGTCATTACGAAAGTTGCGCAAAGTCGCGAGTTTTTCGTAGCGTTAAAACTTGCGCGAAACGTCGCGCCTTTTAAGTTTTAACGCTACGAAAAAGGCGCGACTTTACGCGCAAGTGTTAACGCTACGAAAAAATCGCGACTTTGCGCAAATTTCGTAAAGACGCCGAAAAACTCGTGTTTTTACGCAAAAAACGTAAAGACGCCGAAAAAATTGCAAAAAATACAAAAAAGTCGCAAAATGTTCGTTTCCAATCGGAATTTTTCCAATTCAGATTCGAAATCGTGTCTTAGTAAATCAGCCCCCTAGAATCATTCCTGTAGGATAGGGCTCTGTAGTTTGCTAAAAAAGGAATAGTCAGATGCTATATGTCATGTGTCCTGTGTGCGACTGCTTATCCATAAAAACTCATAAACCCCAATACTAGTTATAGCGCTTGAAGACACAGTTTGGAACTTAGGAAATATAATTTTAGTAGAACATTTGGGATTTTGTAGTGGATTCATACATTCCACCATGAAGAAACGCAAACTGTTGATTTCATAAGGTTACAGTATAAAACTGGGGGCGGCAAAGTGTCAAATGTAGGTGGTATGCAATGTGACAGGTTCCACTTGCATTTGGAGCTTGCTGAGACCCAATGAGTACAAACTAATAGAACTGGCTGGGCTGCAATTCTTCCTGCATTACCCAGTGGTATGAAAGAGCCTTACAGGGGAACCCAGATAAGAATGCCTATGTGTAAGAGGCCTTACAGGGCTTCAGGCCAGTGCACTCCAAAATATGTCTGCTTTTGGCTCAGGCCCTTTCATCAGCGGCTGTGGTTATGGTTGGCACCTTTTTGTGAAAAAAATACAAAAAATACCAGCCTTCATATATATTTATCTTTCAACCTTTTAATAACGTTGGCATAAAGCATAATTTTCTCCAGTTTTGGCCAGTAAAATAATGGCCAGGCGGCAACCGTAGCTGTGTGCCTATATACTAAGTTGGCTGGTGTAAAAGGAAATGGATTACATTGTTTTTTTAAGCGTGCTAAGCTTGGTTATGTTGCCTATTTACCCACAATGCTGTTTTATCTTGGCTATGCTAGGTACAGGCCCACTTACCAATCTGACCAATGGCATTGAGGCATTCCATAGTATTGGAGCTCCGCGGAGCTTCTTGAAAACACTTATGAACATTCAGATTGTCATTGTTTTATAGTTTTTTGAAACCATGACTAAACTAATTTCACCGAATATCATTCATTTATTAAAATATCCAAACTGAAAAAGTAGGAACATAAGAAGACGTGAAAGCCACGACTTTTTCATTTTGTCACATGAAAACCGCAACTTTTCTGTATTGTCATACAAAAGCCAGCATCAAAAAACTCCAAAAACCTCTAAAAGTGGCATGTGGCATTGACTTCTACATGATCTTGACAGCTTTTGGATGGTGTATATTTGCATTTGAATTTGTCCTATAATATATTGTGACAAAAACATGTTTTTTTTCCACGACACAATTGTATTTTGGCATCAGAAAACCCAAAATGACAAAATGGAGTGTTAGTAAATGAGTATATATATATATATATATATATATATATATATATATAGATAGATATAAATATATAAATAAGGAGTATATAAGGAATCCAGCATGCACTTTATTGAGTTCAATATAAACTTTAAATAATCATGTGCAAGCAAATTGCCCATTATCTTTAACTGCACAATCTTTTCCTCGCAGAAGTTCATATCGTGAGGCTGAAGCTAGTTTAAAATCTTGCACTTCAAGGTACGGCTGTTCGAAAACCTCCTAAATTAGAATCAATTTTAATACATTTGAATGAATTAAATTGTAAAACAAACTTAATGCCTGTCTGTTCATGCAAGTAAGTAAAAAAGGTGAGTGCAGCAATATATTCTGTGTATGCCTTGGCAGTAAGTCATTCTTATTTTGTTTAGGTTCCATTTACAAACACGCATTTCTGTAAAACTTAGATTGCATTTTGAGAACATTTTTCTCTATCCTGAAAGCAATTTGCTCCATAAAATATTGGATGATTGTGACTAATATAGCAAATGCTCCATTTAAAAATGTTCCAAAAACATATCAGAATAAGCATGATAAATGGAATGGCTCTCTGTTCATCAAGCAGAGATTGATAGATAATTCCCACCAGGGTCGCGTGTGGCTATCTCGCATCTTATCCGATAAAATACATTCAAACTTCGGGTAAATGATGTCATGATAAATTGTAAAAGAACAGAAGAAAGAGCACTTAATAAACCGCCCTGGATTAGGGCTTCCAAACTCATTTAAATCATAAAACCAATTGATACTCTGCTAAACTAGTGAAGTTACTGTACATATTTATGTGTTTACACAATTTAATGATTTGGGGTTTCTAAATTAAAAGCCAATGGACCCCCAGGAAGGCCCAGACCCAGAAGAACTGCACCATTAACACTGCATTTACTATATTTTAGATGGACATATTGTAATTTTCTGTTCATTTTTTATCATTTATTTTATTTATGAGCCTTACTGTTTTCTTAAGCAAACTGCTATCTGCTTGTAGAGGGTCAATGACTCCAGCAACCAAAAAAGCCCAACACATTAGGCCACAAGCACACTTGTGCTCCCACAATTTTCCCTGCAGTCAGTTACGTGCTAAGCAAAGTAAGCATTGTACTTGTGTCAAAATGTGCTTGTTGCACTCAGGGTCGGACTGGGGGGTGCATTGCCCACTGGGGCTCCCGTCCCAGGGGGCCTGCAGGTGCCCCAGCCAGCCGTGTCCCCTACCCCCCCAGGGGCCCCCCTAACCCCCCCGCAGGGCCCCCACCTGACGTCCTCCCCAAGTGCATATAAATTGAACGCGTCAGGGGAGGAACAGTCAGAAGGGGGAGCGCCGGCAAGGGTCGGACTGGGGCGCCGGGGCACACCGGGATTTTTTTCCGGTGTCCCGGCGGCCCAGTCCAACCCTGGTTGCACTTCCGTAACCTTTTGCTGCTCAGCCTTTCCTGCCTTTGATTCTAAATCGAGTGATGTTGTGCCTATTGACGTAGGGAAACACTGGAGCTACCGTTACCCCCTGACCAGGCTATTGCTCAATAGAATCGGGCGTATGCTGAACGCCAGAAATTATGCCAGATGGACTTTCCATTGCATTGAAATGCATGCAGCATGGACAATTGTCATAATTTTGGGTAAACAGTTGCAATCGCATCAGGTACAGCACAATTGTGTCAGACACAACTAGAGACCCCCTAGAGAACACAAAGATGCTGGAATTTCGGCAAAAAAAAGGTTACATTGTGGGAAAAACATTCCGAATGCATTTGAAATTGCACTTTGCTCACTGCTCTTGGGAATGTAAATGAGCCCTAGCTACATAATGCTTAATTTATTATTATTGTTATTATGCCCTAGCAACCACTTAAAATTCAAAGCCTGAGATTTAGAACAAAAAAATATAAACTCCTTTTGGGGTTGGGACTGAAGGACTTTTAGCACTGTGCAAATTGTGATTGCCATGTTTTTACCCACCATGCAGCCATTTTACCCACCATTCCAGTTTAAATGTGGTCATGCAGAAAACTGCTTGCTGGAATATTCAGTATGAGTGTGAACCTGTTCCCCTATTATTTTTTATTAACACATGTTTATTAACAAATGTTTGTAAAAAGTGCCATTGAAACACCCTTCTCTGAGCCAGTGACCACCATAGTAGCAGAGTGTTGTACCGTGGTAGCCATAGAACAACCAGAAAATATAGAGTAGGTGATACCTATTATTGGCTAACTAAGTTGATTAAAAATGGTACCAAGCAGGGATCTAAATTGTTCTGAAAGCTCACATTTTTTAATCTACTTAGTCAGCCAATAAAAGGTATCACCAATTTCCAGGGACCCCAACATCCCCAAGATATGTGAGCCCTATCTCTGTGTGTTTTACAAGCTAGTTACACATATGATATTGCATATATGATAGTAGAGGGTCAAGATGGCATCTGCTTTGGATTCTAAGCCTCAGATGGGTGCCTTTGGCCAAAACATGTACTAGTCAAAGTGTCAAATGAAATATTATTACACGCTAATGATATGTTTAGTATTTACTCCAGGAAACAAACCTATGGTACTCTGTTATTACAACCTTAGGCTGTCATTGTAATTCTGGGAGTTGTATTTCAACTACAGCTGCAGATTGGACGTCTCCGACTTCTGTAGTCAGTAGGGAGCTGTATCTTTCCTGCAATGCATTAACTGCCAACAAAAGTAGTGAGCGAGGGAGGCTTGTCCATCAGCGATAGCTTTTTAGCAACAGAAGACGCCTATCGCTGAGCTCCAGCTTTTTAGCAAAAACAACAACAGAATCAACATGTCAAACCTCACCGAGGCACAGCTGGTAGTGTCTCAGGCAGGAGCACTGTTCGCTTCTCCATACATTTACTGCTCTTGGCGTAAAGGTGATTTGTGATCCCTACAGCATTCCTGTCAGGTTAAAAGGAAGCATCTGCTTACATGGGTTAATTAACTGAGAAAAAAGTGATACAGTAAAGTATGAAACCATTAAAACAGGGAAAACAGCGCAGTAAATGACAGTAAATAATAATGACATGAAAACCTTATCTGGTTTGTATTTGTACAATGGGAGACCTTAAGCCTCTGTGTCCTTATTAACCAATATACATGCTCGGGAATGGCAGGGAAATCAGAGGGTAATGGGGCTAGCTTTACAATGCATCAGTAAATTGATCTTTTATTAATCACCTGGAAGTGTGTTTCCCTCACATAAAACATATTGTTAATCACCCCGCAGTATGACTTCCATGCCACTCATTTCCCTCTAAATGATCACCCTTGTCAGTTTGCTTGATGCCTCCAAGCCGAGTCCAGATGATACCAATGTGCATTAAAGCTCATTAAGCTTCGTGAAGGGTGACGAGCGGCTTTAAATACAAAGGTGTAAGAGGAGAGTGATCTGAAGTTATCCAGGCAGGTTGTGGACAGGAAAAGGAAAAGCAGGACACTGTGGATATTTGACATGGGGATGTAGGGAGAGAAGCTGCGATGGAAGCTGTTGACAAGAAAAATATATTTGGAGTAGTGATGAGCGAATCTGTTCCGTTTTGCTTCGCCGCGAAACGACGAAAAATTCGCGAAACGACGAAAATGTCGTGCGACAAAAAATTTTTCACCCGCGGCTATTATTTTGTTGCGCGGCTATTGTTTCGTTGCCTGCGGCTATTATTTTGTTGCGCGGCTATTGTTTCATCGCGCGGCTATTATTTCGTTGTGCGCGGGCTATTATTTCGTTGCGCGGCTATTATTTTGACGCCCGCGACAATTCTTTTTTTACGCCCGCAACAATTTTTGCCCGTGCGGCGAATTTTTCCACGACAAATTTTTTCATCCGTTTCACGAAACAATCCGCCAATGGCGAAACGCGGAAATTCGCTGCGAATCCATGCCTGCCGAAACATTTCGCCCACTAATTTGGAGAATTACAAAGCACTACATTGTGGAATACACAGGCTGGAAAAACAACTTACTTGAATTAGATATTTTAGAAATGTGCCCTACCTGCTCTCCCAGCAACAGCCAATAACTAGAGGACCACAAGGAACATTTACTACAACCCTGGATGCAGGTGCTAGAGTACTTAGGGGTACAAATGTATGCTCCTTAGTGCTCATTTTAAAAGCATTTGTGTCCAGGGTCTAATTGAGCTCTGCACATAGTACGGGGGCAAGGCAGTACTGTCCTTATCGCTTGCCATTGGGCAGGTGGTAATTATAGAGCTCAGCTGTGACCTGCGGGTGCTGGCACCCCTGACATGAATGACGTGCAAGTTAGGAGCCCCTACATGTCACTTTGCCCAACCCTCATGAATAAAGTGCTGCTCGATGCAGGCAGCACTGGATTAATAGATTAAGCACAACTCTCTTCACTCAGAGAAGTGCAGGACAGGGTGCAAAATGTGAAAAAAATGTTGAATTGCACCAATATTTTGCACTTTGCACCCTTACCTGAAATGACTTCTTGTATGTTAATCATTGCTCATTTTAGCTTAGCTTCCTATGTCCCTGCTTCCATCTTGTCTTTTTGCAGCCTAGGCAGTAATTGCTGTAGAAGGTAAGGTAAGAAATAAAAGAATAGATGAATGTTAATTACAGATATGCAGCAGTTAGGAAACTCTTGCTTCTATGGGTGAAAGAAAAGCAAACCAAATTACAAGGTCTTAACAAATAGGTCCTAATACATTTGTATACAGAGATATTAAATACATAAAGCATACAAAATGAAGAATATAAAAAAGAGTTCAAAAGACCTTATAGTCACACAATGCCCTTTCTGCTAGCAATTCTTTGGGACAGGATTAACATATATATCCCTGAACAGGGCAAAGAGAAATAAACTTTGCAACTCAAGTCCAGTCTTTTGCGTCAATATTTTGTAAGCATTTTTTCAAATGTGACACGCTATAGGAGGAAAGCAAATCAGATTGTGCGCTGTATCGCTCTACATAATAGCAGTAATGGAAGGAGGGAGGTGATACTGCCACTTATGTGTTATTGGTCACCTTGAATATTTTCACAGTAATACACAAGTTCTTTTTTCATAAAGACAATATAGAACATCATCTCTCCAGACAATGCTAACGTAAGGTGGCCATAGATTGCTCAATAAAAGCTGCCAACTTGGCCCCTCCTTAACCAGTTGTGAGATTACTAGTGTATGAGGTCTTCTCAACACCCAGGGCCAAATCAGCCACAAATATATGGGCAGTTAAAAAATTCTGTTGGGGAGGGCTGCATCGGCGTGTTGATGTGGTTTGTCTACATAGGCCTGTATTAGGAGACAGTTAATGCTATGGGGGCCAAATAGATGGATTTGGCCCACCATTTGAGAAGCCAAGTCAGACAATGATCTGCTCATTTGGTAACCTCACCAAACCAACTGATCAACTGAATAAAATTGCCAGCTTTAGACTATGATCTAATCTAATCTAGATCTAACAAATATCAGGAAGGACATAAACACACACAGTGTAAAAAAAAGGAAACAGAGGTGACAAAAACATTGAAAAAATAAAGAGCATTAACAGTGACGTTACTATGTTTCTTCACTGTGAAAGCTGTGAAGTTGTGGAATTCCCTCCCCGAGTCAGTCGTATTGGCTGATACAGTACATTATATAGTTTTAAGAAAGGGGCTGGAAGGATTCTGAGGGAATACAGGGTTATGGGAGATAGCTCTTAGTACAAGTTGATCCAGGGACTGGTCCGATTGCCATCTTGGAGTCAGGAAGGAAATTTTCCCCTCTGCGGCAAATTAGAGAGGCTTCAGATGGGGTTTTTTGCCTTCCTCTGGATCAACTAGTAGTTAGGCAGGTTATATATAGGCATTATGGTTGAACGTCTTTTTTCAACCTAACTTACTATGTTACTATGTAGAATGGAGTAAATGTGAATACACCACTAGTGATAGCCCCTAGGAGGTCTGCTGTGTTTCTGTACAAAATGTTTATATGCGAAAGAGGCCACTATGCCTGACGAAGGGGTACGCCCTCAAAACGTTGCTGCTATACATGAATAAACACACAGGGGCTAAGCCACACTTCCATCACACTCATTGTGCCGGGTAATTTTCTGCTAGATTGTTGTGAGAGTTCCGACTCTCTAGGCTGTGCACCGAGTCTAAGTATTGGAGGAGGTAAGGGTGTGCTGGTGGAACTTTTTGTCTAAAGAGGTCACTGAGGCCAGTAAGTCTGTTATAAAGGTGCAGGAGGTGTGGCTGCAGCAGGGTCCACCCCCCAGTGAGGCCTACTAAAAGGTCAACTGTGCTCCTGCAGAAACTGCCTGCATGGCAAAGAGGCCACTGGGACCTGTATGTTTTGTGACCACTACATCTAGTCACTACTTTATCAGTTGATACCAAACATGATGAAGACTGTGGTCTCAATCATAATTTTAAATCTTTACACCTAAATATATATACATAAGTTCATCTTCAGTAACAAAGCAGCAAAGGGGCTTCCTGTGTATATTTTTCCAAATGGCAAATGCTATACTCAGACACAATTACTTTTTTTTTTTAAACTTAAACTCACACCATGGGACTAATTTTTAGCAATGCATTTTTCATTAATAGAAAACAGCACCCTTGGATATTTCAATAGCATTCCTGTAAAATTAGAAAGAGAATTTGAAAAAGTAATGTCTGCTCAGTGTCACTCTATGCAAACGCCTCATTGATTTCCTACATTTTCTCAAACAACTTGATTGACATCCATTGAGCTTAGTATAATATTCATTATGTCATAGAAGAATAGAGTTGTATTGCTTTGACACATGTACTGTAAAAACCTATTTTAGGATGCTGTCAAAAATGTTGAAAATAGTTATACATTGAGGAATTTAATATTAACAGAAAACAGTGGCAATCAGCTGGATTTATCCCTTTATTATCTCCTATTATTTTCACTCCATTTCATCCTTCACCTCTTCAGTTAATTGGTGGATCTCTCTCTCTGTGTCCTTTCTGTTTCCTTTAGAATCACAGGTATTTCCCACCTTTCTTGCAGTTTTAATATCAATTGCCTTCTGCTCTCATACTAGTTACCTAACCAGGTGCCTCACCCACCTTACTGCCATCTAGTACAAGTATGGGACCCATTATCCAGAATGCTGGGGACCTGGGGTTTTCTGGAATAGGGGTCATTCCTTAACTCGAATCTCCTACCTTAAGTCTACTGAAAAATTATTTAAACAGTAATTAAACCCAAAATGACTCCAATAAGAATTCATTCTATCTTAGTTGGGATCAAGTACAAGGTACTGTTTTATTACAGAGAAAAAGAAGACGATTTTTAAAAATGTGAATTATTTGATTAAAATGGAGTCTATGGAAGATGGCCTTTCTGTAATTCAGAAATGTCCGGATAATGGGTTTCCTGATAAGGGGTCCAATACCTGTACTACAGGTCTGGCATCTTTTATCTGGAAACCCAATATTCAGGAAGGCCATTTCCCATAAAGTCCTTTTTAAGCAAATAATTCTCATTATTTTAATTATTGACTATTTCTCTGTAAAAATAAAACAGTGCCTAGCACTTGTTGTTAACTAAACTGCATGAATCTTTGCTGGAGGCAAATTAGTCCTACTGGGTTTTTAGTAACCTTAAAGCATGGTGATCCAAATTACAGAAGAAAACAGCATTCCAGATAACAGATTCCATACTGCATTGTTCAACGCCATTGATCGCCAACCAATGGCTCGCGAGCACCATGTTGTTCACCAACCCCTTGGATTTTGCTCCCAGTGGCCTCAAAGAAAGTGCTTATTTTTTAATTTCTGGCTTGGAGACACATTTTGGAGGCAAAAAGACTATGGGGCACATTTACTAACCCACGAACGGGCCGAATGCGTCCGATTGCGGTTTTTTCGTAATGATCGGTATTTTGCGATTTTTTCGGAAATTATCGCGACTTTTTCGTTACCAATACGATTTGCGCGAAAAAACACGAGTTTTTCGTAGCCATTCCGAAAGTTGAGCAAAATCTGGCGATTTTTTCGTAGCGTTAAAACTTGCGCGAAAAGTCGCGATTTTTTCGTAGAGTTAAACCTTGCGCGAAACGTCGCGCCTTTTAAGTTCTAACGCTACGAAAAAGGCGCGACTTTTCGCGCAAGTTTTAATGCTATGAAAAAATCGCCAGATTTTGCGCAACTTTCGGAATGGCTACGAAAAACTCGCGTTTTTTCGCGCAAATCGTATTGGTAACAAACGAAAAAAGGCGCTATAATTTCCGAAAAGTTGTAAAGGCGCCGAAAAAATCGCAAAAAATACGAAAAAGTTGCAAAATGTTCATTTTCCAATCTGAATTTTTCCAATTCGGATTCGAATTCGTGTCTTAGTAAATCAGCCCCTATGTGTCCTGCCAAATAGAGCCTCCTATAATCTGCCAGTTTAAATTGGGCTACCAAATAACCAATTACAGCCTTTATTAGTCACCCCCTAGGAATATTTTTCATGCTTGTTTGTTGCTCCCCAACTTTTTGTTGCTCACAGGTAAAAAAAAGTTGGGACCCCTGTTCTACCCTCTGATTGTCCTACAGGCTGGGCTGCACCAAATCTAAGCTACAATCGGGGGCTCCAGATATCACTCTATCTCTAAGTGGGTAAATAATCCTCTTAACTTTGCTCAAGGATACAGGGTCCAATGTTTTCTGCTCTAAAGATTCTAGGTCGTATTTTCTGCTTGGTACTGCTTGAATGGGTATTGGCTTTAGATACTGTTCTTTTCTAGGTTTTAATGAACCAATGAAAAATGTTGCAGTGCCAAGTTATGAAGTCCCCTTGCGCATATTCAGCTTTTATGACTAGGGACAATTTTTTTCACCAACATTAAATTGCATTTCTTAAAATCAAAATGATCAAAAGAGGAATGCTATCCAAATAATGAAGAAATTGTATATTATTAAAGAAAATGTTCATTTATGCAAAATTTCAATATGCATGCATTCATTATTAGTGATTTGAAAGTTCTTTGTATATGTAAAGCAGTATTTGTCTGTCCCTTGCTGGACTCTGAACTCCTGCTTCCGTCTCTTGAAGCAATGTAGCCTTGAATGTCCTGTGACTAATAGATCGATGAAGAAGCATGTGAGGCATTTTGGAAATTGGAGTGTTGGCTGGAATGGGGCTGGGTACACTTGGGTATACTTAGGGGCACTTTTTTTGTACTGTGCGTCAAAATTTACACGACAAAATCGCAACGCGTACGAAAGTTTTGGATTTATTCAAGGTTCAGTATCGTGACTTTTCTTGGGCCAGGTTGGAGCTGCAGAGTGCCATTGAGCCCTATGGGAGACTTTCCTTGGGCCAGGTTGGAGCTGCAGAGTGCCATTGAGCCCTATGGGAGACTTTCCTTGGGCCAGGTTGGAGCTGCAGAGTGCCATTGAGCCCTATGGGAGACTTTCCTTGGGCCAGGTTGGAGCTGCAGAGTGCCATTGAGCCCTATGGGAGACTTTCCTTGGTCCAGGTTGGAGCTGCAGAGTGCTATTGAGCCCTATGGGAGACTTTCCTTGGGCCAGGTTGGAGCTGCAGAGTGCCATTCAGCCCTATGGGAGACTTTCCTTGGGCCAGGTTGGAGCTGCAGAGTGCCATTGAGCCCTATGGGAGACTTTCCTTGGGCCGGGTTGGAGCTGCAGAGTGCCATTAAGCCCTATGGGAGACTTTCCTTGGGCCAGGTTGGAGCTGCAGAGTGCCATTGAGCCCTATGGGAGACTTTCCTTGGGCCAGGTTGGAGCTGCAGAGTGCCATTGAGTCCTATGGGAGACTTTCCTTGGGCCAGGTTGGAGCTGCAGAGTGCCATTGAGTCCTATGGGAGGCTTCCAAAATCATGCACAGAAGGATCAAAGTCAGAAAGGTTTTTCCGCCGTTTCTGATCGTTCAAAACTTTCGTGACTTTCGGATCACCAATTATCGTGACTAATTATTTTTTCGTAAGCATTTCCGTGACTTTTCCAATCATCAAAAATGATCGTATATAATCCGAATTTTACCCATTTCAGGATTCGAACTCGTACTTGGATGAATCTGCCCCTACGTCTTGACAATTTTGATTTTGTTTAGTTTATTGTACCTTTAAAATTGAATTGAACTGTGGCCAGTTTGCTTGTCTCATCCCAACCCATCAAACCCTGGGAGGACCATTTATCAACATTCTCATTTTTATGGTTTTAGATGTTTTTGAAACCACGAAAAAACTCATTTTATCTAAAATCACAGAAAAAATAATTTTATCCAAACCATGAATGCCAAGTGATTTATTAAAACAAATGCAAAAAAACACAAATTTATTTCACAAATGAAAGCGTCAAAACCCCCCCAAAAACATCTAAAACCTCAAAGCAAAAAAAGAATAGCCAAATGAAAAAGGACACCTGTCTTTGACTTTTACATGATCTTGGCAGCTTTTAGATAGTATATTTTTACTTGTGGATTTGTCACAGTTTTCATGCCTAATGAATGGTGAAAATATAGGGGCTGATTCACTAAAGGCCGGAAAAACGAGTGATATTTATAGCATGCGTCAAACATATTATAACTTCTTATATTTTGAGAATTAATAATTGATTCACAAAAAAGAAACTTGTCAGAATTAAGAAGCAATTTTAATGTCGTTATTTATGTTGTGATGCAAGTATGCAATATATTTCTGCGTTATTTCATAGCATGTGATATTAGCGCACATTATTACGCACGTAACCATTACTTTATGAAAACTACTGTTCTGAAAATGACAGGTTCCCTGAAAACTGGAGGATGCATCACTCTAGGATGATCACATACTTGATTCTCTTCTTCACAACCTGACTGCAAACTCCATCTTGTCTTCACAAACGCTCATAAACCGCAATGTTTTTTGAGTAACGCTCACTCCTAGTAGGTGTTAATATTAGCACAAATTATCGCAATATTTCACGCTTAAAATATGTCTATGAATTATGCGTTAGTATTACGTCTATTAGATAATTACCGCAATGTGATGGACATAACGCTTTGCGATAATTGAGATCTTTGTGCATGAGATATGAGTGGTAATGTATATGAAATTACTTGATGAATCGTTACTTAATTAATGAACACTTTTTAACACATAAAACTATGCGTTAAGTGTTAAAGACCTTTAGTGAATCGGCCCCATAGTGTTTTTTTTGGGAAAAATGCCCCCCTAGTCTACACCACTTCTGGAAATCAGAATAGACAAACTGAAGTACCCAAGAGACCACTATAAATATATAAATATATAAAGTTCCATAAGGTAGGCACTCACGATAGAGAAGAATTCCGATGCCTGGGTGCAGTCTTCAATCATTTGAATAGATACTCGAACAAACGGGCCGCTCAACACAGGACTTATGTAGAACAAAAAGTTTTATTTCGAGATTATAACAAAGACTGATGTTTCGGCTGGTTCTTCAGCCTTTCTCAAACTTTGAGAAAGGCTGAAGAACCAGCCGAAACGTCAGTCTTTGTTATAATCTCGAAATAAAACTTCTTTGTTCTACATAAGTCTTGTGTGGAGCTGGCCATTTGTTCGAGCATATATTATATATACATATATACACACACACACTATATACTCATATATATATATGTACTCTTTTTTGCCTCCTGACGAAGGTCCCTATGGGGGACCAAAATGTTGAGGTTCGATATGTTTCTTTCCTTTTTGTTTTTCAATAAATATTTACTTTTTACATATTGTTTAAAACCTCTGTGTGTTATCTTTTGTTTTATATATTTTTTATATATATATATATAAGTAACCACAGGCAGAAGAAATAAGGATGAAGCCTGTACTGAGTACTGAGTGCCTGTTACAAAAAAAAAGGCTAATAGTTATTTAGCTATGCCTCTTCTTACAACTTTTTCTTTTATATAATTACCATGTACCAATGCTCCTACTGAATCGCTCATACAACAAGGATAACTGTTCTAGCATTGAGTGCAAAACTCCACAGGGAAGAATAAATCATACCTTAAAACTAATATTATGCAGCGCAGCAATAAGGAGTAAAACAAGGCCTGCTATGTTATGTGACTTGGTATCACCTAATAACTACAGCATGAAGTATTCTGACCAAGGACAAGAAAGCAATTTGTGGCTCCCTTAATTGTTGTTCCCTATATAAATCTAATTTTTAATGGTGAGTAACCAAGCAGCAACAAGGGATGAAGTTCCACCAGGAAAACCATGTCATTGGATCTGTCCTAATAACATTCAAAATCCAGTTCAGTAAACACAGATTTATTTCATGCACTGTAGCTTCTAAATGAATTAAATGCCTACAAAGACCGTTCTCGGTTTCCGAATACGCATTTGACTTGTCCAATACATGGCAGAATAGCAGTAGTGAATAGACAGCATTAGAAGAGGGTTAAAGTATCAGCTTTATAACTCATTAATAGATAAGGGAATGCAAACAATATAAAGTGATCTGCTGCACGATAAAGCTGTTACTGAGCATATTCATATAAAATCAGCCTAGTGTGGTTCTTATAGACTTTCCCAACAGGATCAATGGATGTCTGAAATCGGAGGTGAATATCCAATCAGTATAATTGCATTTTAAAGTTACGCTGACAGTTTATTCATTGATTTAATAAAGTTCAATAAAATGAAATCAAACAGTATATAAAAGTAAAATATATGTCTGAAACCAGAATAAACCAAAATTTGAGTCATAGAAACCTTATATCACATAACATGAATCAAGTAGGTCAGGGATCCCCAACCTTTTATACCCATGAGCCACATTTAAATGGAAAAAGTGTTGGGGAGCAACACAAGCATGAAAAATGTTCCTGGGGGTGCCAATGAGAGCTATAATGGCAGCCTACAGGAGGCTCTGTTTGGCATTAAACTTGGTGTTTATGCAACCAAAACTTGCTTCCTTGCCAGAAATTCAAAAATAAGCACCTGCTTTGAGGCCACTGGGAGCAACATCCAAGGGGTTGGTGAGCAACATGTTGCTTCTGAGCCACTGGTTGGGGATCACTGAAGTAGATGTTGTTGAATGAGGCTGTTTATACTAATAATTCCCTGCGTAACTGGGGTTTAATGAAATACTATCATGTATCTTGTATACTAATGTATTACTTTTATTTATTTAATTTTAAATTTACAGAAAAGTCATAGAAAAGTCATGAAAACCTTGGATTTTTAGACTTGCCACATGAAAACCGTGACTTTTTCGAATTGCCGCATAAAACCAGTGCAAAAATATGAAAACCTCCAAACGGATATCTGCCATTGACTTCTGCATGATCTCGGCAAGATTTAGATGGTGAATCGCCGGAGTTTTTAGCCATTTGGATGCATAGTAAATCTCTGAAAAGTTGCAACTATTTTTTCCACAACTTTTATGTCCAAATCAGAAAAAAACAAACTAGATGGTAAGTAAATGGTCCCCTTAAACTTGCCATAACCATATCAGTGCTTTAGATTTGCTGAACCAATCTTGCAGTCTCAATGGGACATCTAATCTGACAGGGATCCACTGATTTAGGCTTGTTAGAGTCTCTGGAGTGGGAAGCTGGGGGGGGGGGACCCATACTTACTGTTTCTCATTTGAGAGCATTTGGCTTAGCTGTCTTTCCTTCCCTATTGCAGACTGACAGTAAATAAGACTGACTTCACTGGAGGTTATTATAGAGATTATAAAGCACAAATACAGTGAAGGCAAGTCTGTTTCAGTAGCAACTTGTACAAGCTATTCATTTGTAACACAATGACATTTATTAATTACAATCCTAATAACTGAAAATAAAAATACTATCATTAGTACTGCTTTTCCATCATTTTCATTAAACTTGGGTAAAGAATAGATATACTGTAAATACTGTATGTTATAAGTTTGTAATAGCAAAGATACCATCTACTGTTTCCTTGTTTTTTCATGACATTGCAGATAAAAAACACAATTCATTTTTGCCCAACAAAATATAATTTTTGTGTCCTCGTGGTTAATGCAGTGATCTGGCCAGCTTACTATTGCATACACATTCTGGGAGGCTGGTTATTAATACATTCTTACTGAAGACTGTAGTGTATTTTATATGAACTTAACCAAAGTTAGTCATGCAGAATGCTTTGAATGTCAAGCACTGGAAGGTTAATTTTGTACCCCAAATGCTTTTAAACCATACATATATGAAAAAAAATTGCATGGGGCTAATTAGTTCACATTCAGTATTGTGGCCAATGGCAGACTTGCTCGTTCAGCCCTACACACAAGCAGCAAGACACCAGCTAATTTGCCAGAGGTCATTTAGAGAGACCAGGTGGGGAAGCCAGTCACTTCATTGGGACAATTATTGTCCTGTGCAGACAGGATCATCTGTCACAATTATTTACCATCATGTTCACACATTGACAACATCTTTTTACATCACAGCATCCAATTAGTAAGAAGCATTTGATGGTCACCTGTTTAAAAACAAACATTTGACTTATTATTATGGGTTACTAGTACTGGTGTCTAGTGGCCCCCATTTCTCTTTCCCCTCATTCAGGCTGCATACTTGATGGGTAGGGTGTTACTTATAGAACTAAACTGGATTCTCATGGATCAGCTGCAAGATTTTCTTACTGCAAGAAACAGTAGGGTTTATTTATGACGAGCAAATGGCAATTTGAAGCACAGTTGCCATGTTTTTATCCATAATGCAACATTCCCCAGGATTTCAGTGTTGTTTCGCTCACCAGGGGGAGATTTTTCCTGGCACAATTGTTGCTGATGTGTCAAAAGTAATGCAATTGCAGGTGAACTTTAACATAAATTGGATGCAATTGCGCTAAAAGTTTGTGTCCAGTTTGCATAATTTCTGGCGTTTGGCATGAGTGATGTGTGTGCCCACACTGTGCCCAATGCACTGTGCCTATTAATGTAGGGTGCTGAGGAAACCCTGGAGCTGCCGCCTGGACCAGAGGTAGTGATAGCTCCAGGGTTTCCGCATTGTCAAGAGGCGCAACTATGCTCCATTTGGAATAGGGGGCTAGAAGAACTAATTAGTGAAACAATTAGGAAAAGCAAAGATCACATGTAGACCCACAAACCCTTAATAAATGGGATGTTATGTGCAACTGACTGCAGGGAAATTTACCCAACCACAACTGTGCTTGCAGTCCTAATTGAACCCTAGTGTCCCTAAATTAGCAAATTACTAGTCTATGTCACAAAAACCAGCATCAAAAATCCAAAACCTCTTTCAAAGCAAAAGAAGGGAGAGGGAAGAGACATCTGCCATTGGCTTCTACATGATTTCAGCAAGTTTTAGCTGGCAAATTGTTAGATTTGTTTTTTTAGCCATTTGGACACATAGTAAATCTCAAAAAAGTGAGAACTCTTTTCCTCGTGACTTAGTGCTACAAATCCGTATTGGAAAAAAAAATAAATCAGAAGGTTAGTAAATGGCCCCCTAAGTGTCTTTTATTACATATGGGGGTAAGAGTTTGTCAACATGGTGTGTAACTACTGCATGAAAGAAGTTTACTGTAGATACATACATAATAACATACAATAATTATTTTTGATATATACACAATAATAGGCAAAAACATTTTCAGCATATTTACATAAGTAACATGTATTGGGCTTACATGTACTAAATGTTTATACAGGTTTATTTTCCCCTATGAAATGCTTATGCCACCCCAGCCTAAAGCTGGCCATACACACACCAATATAATCGTACTTTCGTATGATTTTCGAACTGCACGTGGGCTTCGAATTATTGTCCCGATAATTTTCATACCATAGCGATTAGTCATTTAGTCAGATAACAATAAAATCTGTGCATGTATTGTGTATCTGATGATATCCTTGGGGGACTTACAATGCATTTCTGGGATGTCACTTTCGGACGATTGTTGCCAATCATTTTATCCTCCGATTTGTTATTTTTAGGTCTGAATGTTAGTTTTAGATCATTGAATTTAAATGGTTATACACTTTTTAGGAGGGACAGAGAGATTAAAAAGGGTGGAGGGGTTTGTCTTTACGTAAAGTCAGACTTAAAGCCATGTAATAAAGACATTACCAATGAAAACGTCGAATCTCTTTGGGTAGAAATTTCTGTAGGGCTGAAGGTCACAAAGAAAATGATCATTGGTGTATGCTATAAACCACCCCGTATAGATGAGGGGGATGAGGCCCAGCTATTGTTGCAAATGGAGGAGGCTTCAAAACTAGGTCAAGTTGTTGTTATGGGGGACTTTAATTATCCGGACATTGACTGGAGTAATGGGGTGGCTAAGTCAGAAAAAGCTAGTAGGTTTGTAAATATGCTAAATGACAACTTTTTATTTCAGGCAGTTCAAGAACCCACTAGGAATGACGCTATTTTGGACCTGGTGATTTCTAATAATAATGAACTCATCTCTAACATTTGTGTGGGTGAGCATTTGGGGAACAGTGATCACAACATGGTCTCCTTTGAGATAATGCTGCAGAGACAGCGCTATAAGGGAGTAACTAATACGCTCAATTTTAGACGTGCAGACTTTGCCAGTATAAGGGCATCTCTGCAATGTGTCAACTGGGAAAGGCTTTTCATGGGGTTAGACACAGAAGGAAAATGGAACATCTTTAAAACATTGCTTTGTAGGTATACACAACAGTATATCCCCCTAGTAAGCAAGGAGAGGCATCGCAAAGCAAAACCTTTATGGCTGAATAAAAGTGTTATTGTCGAGGTTGGTAAGAAAAAACGTGCTTTTAGGGCATTCAAGTTAGCTGGGACAGCAGAAACTTTCATCAGGTACAAGGAAGCAAATAAAGCATGCAAAAAAGCTATCAAGCAAGCTAAAATAGAAATGGAAAGGGATATTGCAGCTAGGAGTAAAAAGAATCCTAAATTATTTTTTAATTATGTGAATAGTAAAAAAATGAAGCAAGAAGGGGTGGGAACTTTATTATCACGGGGGGGTAAGTTGGTTGATGAGAATGGGGAAAAAGCTGAAATTTTGAACTCTTATTTTTCATCTGTCTATACATCTGAGGAGCCAGATAATGAAGGCTTCCCTTGTAATATGCCCAGTTCTAGTAATTTAGCTACTGGCGCATGGGTCACTCGGGAGGAAATTCAAAAGAGACTTGAACATGTAAAGGTAAACAAAGGTCCAGGGCCGGATGGGATTCATCCCAGGGTATTAAATGAGCTGAGCGCTGTGATTGCCAAACCTCTTCACTTAATTTTTCAGGATTCATTGAGGTCTGGCATGGTGCCAAGAGACTGGCGGATTGCTAATGTGGTGCCGTTATTTAAAAAGGGATCCCGTTCTCAGCCTGAAAACTATAGGCCTGTTAGTCTGACATCAGTAGTAGGAAAACTTTTGGAAGGGGTAATAAGGGATAGGGTACTTGAATACATTGCAGTTCACAATACTATTAGTTTGTGCCAGCATGGTTTTATGCGTAACAGATCTTGCCAGACTAATTTAGTCGCCTTTTATGAGGAGGTGAGCAGGAACCTCGATGCTGGAATGGCAGTTGATGTCATCTACTTGGACTTTGCTAAAGCGTTTGATACAGTACCTCACAGAAGGTTAATGATCAAATTAAGGAATATTGGCCTAGAACATAATATTTGTAATTGGATAGAGAACTGGCTGAAGGATAGATTACAAAGAGTGGTTGTAAATGGAACATTTTCTAATTGGACCAGTGTGGTTAGTGGAGTACCGCAGGGGTCAGTCCTTGGGCCTTTGCTTTTTAACTTGTTTATTAATGACCTGGAGGTGGGCATAGACAGTACTGTTTCTATTTTTGCTGATGACACTAAATTGTGCAAAACTATAAGTTCCATGCAGGATGCTGCCGCTTTGCAGAGCGATTTGACAAAATTAGATAACTGGGCAGCAAACTGGAAAATGAGGTTCAATGTTGATAAGTGCAAAGTTATGCACTTTGGTAGAAATAATATAAACGCAAACTATCTACTGAATGGTAGTGTGTTGGGGGTTTCCTTAATGGAGAAGGATCTAGGGGTTTTTGTTGATAACAAGTTGTCTAATGCCAGGCAGTGTCATTCTGTGGCTACTAAAGCAAATAAAGTGCTGTCTTGTATAAAAAAGGGCATTGACTCAAGGGATGAGAACATAATTTTGCCCCTTTATAGGTCCCTGGTAAGGCCTCACCTTGAGTATGCGGTGCAGTTTTGGGCTCCAGTCCTTAAGAAGGATATTAATGAGCTGGAGAGAGTGCAGAGACGTGCAACTAAACTGGTTAAGGGGATGGAAGATTTTAACTATGAGGTGAGACTGTCAAGGTTGGGGTTGTTTCTCTGGAAAAGAGGCGCTTGCGAGGGGACATGATTACTCTGTACAAGTACATTAGAGGGGATTATAGGCAGTTGGGGGATGTTCTTTTTTCCCATAAAAACAATCAGCGCACCAGAGGTCACCCCTTTAGATTAGAGGAAAGGAGCTTCCATTTGAAGCAGCGTAGGTGGTTTTTCACGGTGAGGGCAGTGAGGTTATGGAATGCCCTTCCTAGAGATGTGGTAATGGCAGATTCTGTTAATGCCTTTAAGAGGGGCCTGGATGAGTTCTTGATCAATCAGAATATCCAAGGCTATTGTGATACTAATATCTACAGTTAGTACTAGTGGTTGTATATATAGTGTATGTATGTGAGTGTATAGATTGGTAGGTGTGGGTTAGGTGTGCTGGGTTTACTTGGATGGGTTGAACTTGATGGACACTGGTCTTTTTTCAACCCTATGTAACTATGTAACTATGTAACTATGCATTACGATCGATATCCAAACATATGTCGGAAGAAGACTAAAGTCAGAACGTGTAGGGCCAGCTTAAGCAAACATGGTGCCTGACATTCCTAAAAAGTAAAATACTGTATAAGAAGCATACAGCAATGCCTAGTTACTGTAAGGTCTTTAACCATTCTGAATGACTAAATAGATTCCTGGAAATTCCTGAGATGTAAAAGATCTGAAGTTCAGTTGCAAAACAAATCAATAGGAAGAAGGGATCTCCACATATGAAAGATCCTACATTAAAGATACATTGGATTTTTCAGGGTCACTGTCAGTTCTTCATAATTAATTTTCTCAGGTACAAACAAGAAGGAACAGAGGAAAGAGATTTAATCATCATATAGTCTCTTGTGCTTGGAGATTATAAGTTAATTTTTGTAAAGGAACAGTAACACCAAAAAATGAAAGTGTATTAATGTAATTTAAACATAATTTACTGTTGCCCTGCGCTGGTAAAAGATGTGTATTTGCCTCCGAAACAATACTATATTTAGTAGTGCTATATACAAACATACATACTGTGTAACCATGGGGGTAGTTATTCAAATAGGACTAAATAGCAGATAACAGATAAGCTCTGTAAAACACCATTGTATTCTACAGAGCTCATTTGTTAGCTGTTATGTAACCTATGCCTTTTTTCAGCTTGAATGACTGCCCCATGGCTACATAGCAGCTTTGTTTATATAAACTATAGTAGTTTCTGAAGCAAACACACACCTTTTACCACTTTCATTTTTTTGGCGTTACTGTTCCTTTAAACAAGGTGTTTTATTTTAGATAAATACATAATAGGAGGGCCAGACAATAAATGGCAGTTTAGGGAAGTTAAAAGGTAAAAACTGTAAGCTTAGCTAGTAATACTGGAAACAGAAAACAATTGCACATTTGGTTGTTAATGGGACACTGTCATCAGATTTTAAGAAAAGGTAAAACAATGTATTCATTCTGAAATGATTGTTGAATGGGGGAAACCATATCTTGGTTTTTGCTATGGTATTTCCTTTCTGTCAAACAGCAAGTCATGTAAAATTCATTCTGAATTGAGAAAGGCAGTTGGATGTCTGGCGAAACGTCTTCAAGAAAAAACACAGGAAGTCCAGTTGATTTGACTTATTAATACAGATAAACCATGACCTGGATGAATGAGAATCTTCACAAACTCAGTGACCTCTTCCTCCTCCTTCTTCTGATAGTCATGGCTTATTTAAATACTCACGCCTGTTGACATCAAAGTGGTGGGGTGGGGGCAGGTATGTAAGGGCCGTGGGAGATGGGGAGATTAGTCGGCGTGCGTGGCGCCGCAATTTCCCAAAATCGCGGACGCTTCCTCTCAAGGCAACTTCCATGATTTTGGGAAATTGCGACACCGCGTATGCCATCCCACTGGTAATTTACAATATAGCCGGTGGGATGGCCTTTCTGGGGGATTAGTCACCCGGGACAAGGGAGATTTCTCGCGGGCGACTAATCTCCCTGTCTGTCACAGCCCTAAGTAATGATGGTGCACCAGACTGGATTAATTTGGGGAAACGTCACTCTGATTTTGCTATAAACAACTTGCATCTGCTATTCATCAAAATGCAAGTGCAATTGCAACCATTTTACACATTGAGTGCAATTGTAGCAAATGCAACTTGAAAAGTAGCTGCAGTTATGCTGGAACTATGAGGAAAAACTCTAATTTATGGGCAAAAACCTGATGATTTGTGTTCGACAGTAGTACAGCTAAGGTTGTCCAGCCAGTGGCTGCAACCTGTAAGTGGTTGGTTGCCCTTAAAATACTATAGTGGTTCCTATGCAATGACACCAATCCAATCACATGACAATGAAGAGAAAATTATTAGAGAAAGGGATTAGAGAGCAGTGAGGAGAAGCAGCCATCAATCTACAAAAAGTTCAGCTATGAATTGGGAATCTCTAAAAAATCCATATTGAGTTATGTGTAATGCCTTAAACAGCATTTAGTTGCTAGTAGGCCAGACTACTCCATCCTAAGCTGATGGTGTCACATGATTATTTATCCTGTAAAACAGTGTAGATGTGAGCAGCAGGGTCTGAGCTAGATGGGGAATAAAGAGCAGTCCTTGGCAAATAACTTTACCCACATTAGGAGAGAGGGTCATTAATGAACTCAGGTTGCGTTGCATCTGAAGGAAGTGCACCCCATGCAAGTGATACAGACACAATTGTACTGAACCATTGATCGTAATGGTGTATATTCCAGTCAATATGATGTCTGCATGTTATTCTTTGGGCACAAGTCTTCTTCTGTACATGTATTGACACAGCCAGCAGTGGAAACCCTGGAATATTGGCCTAGAACATAATATTTGTAATTGGATAGAAAACTGGCTGAAGGATAGAGTACAAAGAGTGGTGGTAAATGGAACATTTTCTAATTGGGCCAGTGTGGTTAGTGGAGTACCGCAGGGGTCAGTCCTTGGTCCTTTGCTTTTTAACTTGTTTATTAATGACCTGGAGGTGGGCATAGAGAGTACTGTTTCTATTTTTGCTGATGACACTAAATTGTGCAAAACTATAAGTTCCATGCAGGATGCTGCCGCTTTGCAGAGCGATTTGACAAAATTGGAAAACTGGGCAGCAAACTGGAAAATGAGGTTCAATGTTGACAAGTGCAAAGTTATGCACTTTGGTAGGAATAATATAAACGCAAACTATCTACTGAATGGTAGTGTGTTGGGGGCATCCTTAATGGAGAAGGATCTAGGGGTTTTTGTAGATCACAAGTTGTCTAATTCCAGGCAGTGTCATTCTGTGGCTACTACAGCAAATAAAGTGCTGTCTTGTATAAAAAAGGGCATTGACTCAAGGGATGAGAACATATTTTTGCCGCTTTATAGGTCCCTGGTAAGGCCTCACCTTGAGTATGCAGTGCAGTTTTGGGCTCCAGTCCTTAAGAAGGATATTAATGAGCTGGAGAGAGTGCAGAGACGTGCAACTAAACTGGTTAAGGGGATGGAAGATTTAAGCTATGAGGTTAGACTGTCGAGGTTGGGGTTGTTTTCTCTGGAAAAGAGGCGCTTGCGAGGGGACATGATTACTCTGTACAAGTACATTAGAGGGGATTATAGGCAGTTGGGGGATGTTCTTTTTTCCCATAAAAACAATCAGCGCACCAGAGGTCACCCCTATAGATTAGAGGAACAGAGCTTCCATTTGAAGCAGCGTAGGTGGTTTTTCACGGTGAGGGCAGTGAGGCTGTGGAATGCCCTTCCTAGTGATGTGGTAATGGCAGACTCTGTTAATGCCTTTAAGAGGGGCCTGGATGAGTTTTTGAACAAGCAGAATATCCAAGGCTATTGTGATACTAATATCTACAGTTAGTATTACTGGTTGTATATATATAGTTTATGTATGTGAGTGTATAGATTGGTTAGTATAGGTTGTGTGCTGGGTTTACTCGGATGGGTTGAACTTGATGGACAATGGTCTTTTTTCTTTTTTCAACCCTATGTAACTATGTAACTATGTAACTACTGTCAGCTTGACGTTGGCAGTGGCTCCAGTGTTACCCTATGCAAGTAAGCACTCTTGCACACAATTTGGAACAGAAGGCAGGACCCTCTAGTTATGCCAGCCCCACACATAACTAGAGGGAAGTGCAAAGACCTTTAATGAATAAGACTGGCAGTGGTGAATGAGCGCTATGGAGCCCTGGCTAACAAGTTACCAGCTAGTGCTGTGCAAGTGCCAATACTATCATCTTTCTAACTCCTAAGTAACATTGCCAGTAACACAACTTAGTGTAGCTCATATATAAACATTTTACTTTGTGGAGCTCATTTATAAACATTGGGCAAATTTGTACCTGAACAGTAACCTGTGGCAACCAATCAGATATGTGATTTCACTGTTCAACCTGCAGTTGGTTAAGAAAAAAAAAAAAAAAAGAATTCTGGTTGGTTGCTATGGGTTACTACCATTGAGTGTTTAGTGTTTATACAGTAAATGACCCCCAGTAACAAGTTAAAGAGGTCCTCCACTAATAAACAAAAAATGTGATAAGCACTTAAGGATCCACACAGGTCACAAAAGAAATACGTTACAAAGGAAAAACCTTTATCTGAGACAGAATTACGTGCTCCAAGAGCACTTAAACGTAGGCTTGGGTCCTCCACCCCAATACATATTCTGCAAAATGACATAAAATGAAATAAAGTTGAGCTAATTAGCTTAAAGTGCCAGTGTAAAGACAAAAAACAGCATGTATGCACTAACAGAGCTCATCTAGTTACATTCTGGTAGGGAAAAACAACAAATGCATACGAACATGCTAAATTATGTAGCTTATACAAACGTAACTAGGAAAGGATTCATTTCTAGTAGTGTTTAATGTTCTGTCTGTAAGGAGAGTCCAACGCTTTAAATATTTATAGAATTTCTGTAGTTAAATCTCTCTCTTGGTTTTGTACTTATGGCTCCTAAACTGTTATGAGAGTTCGCTAATGATAGCAGAATTCTTCAGCTACGGTGCTAATGAATAGAGAGGAGATTAGCTTATTGTTGGAGGTGAATAAGTAGCCTTCAAACCCTGGGGTGCCTCTGAAACATGGCTAAATATTGCACAGGGAAGCGATTTTGTGGGCCTATAGCTAGAACATTAAAGAGAAGAATTTTTCTGGAGATAAGAGTAAATTTCATACATTTGCATAACAAGTTTTCTATGGCGGCAAACAAGGGTACGCTGAAGGACATCAGAAATATGCTAATACCGAGGTCACTGGTGATAAGGTTGCATAATATTTGTTAAAAAAAATGCATTTCTTCTATTATTGCTGTCATATAAACTGAAGTTAGGAAAAAAGAATAAATAGAGATAATGTCAAAAAGACATTGCTTATCTACTAAAAGGGTGAATATTGACACGTACATAACTTTACTTTGTGGCCTACATAAAAAAATACTTTAATCCATTTAGTGGAGCTCAGTCCTTGCACAGAAAATCCCATTTTTTATGACCGTTCAACAATATCACCCTGCTAGTTATGCCCTCCTACTGTCCAAGGCTTTTGTATTTAATATTTAACATTCTGTATTCCATGAATAATTAATGCGCCTGTCTTCGCAACTGAAGATCTGCAGCAAATTTTATTGTTGACAAGTGTAATAATGTTCTCTCACCTTCTTAACTTTTGCTATTAAATATTAATCTTCACTGTGTTATCCATTATACAGCTGTGACCTCTGAAATGTTTAGGGCCCAAGGATTCATTCTTTATATTCTACAGATAAATTATAAATAGTAATAAGAATCTTAATGGAATTGGAACAAGGTGTAATCATGATCGTATTGCTGTAATCAGAGACATGATTTTCCTTTTTCCCGTTTCCCCTTTTTTCATGATAAAGTTGAAGAAATACAAAGAGTAAAAAAAAGAAAATATTTAGGAAAAAAACAAACAAAACAAAACAGAAAAGCTAAAAGGTCAAATACAGGTATAGGATTTAAACTCATAATCCAGAACATTTCAGAAATAGGGGAAGGCCATCTCCATTTCAATTTTTCTCTGTACAGGTATGGGACCCGTTTTCCGGATAAGGGGTCTTTCTGTAATTCAGATCTCCTACATTAAGTCTGCTAAAAAAATTATTTAAACAATAATTAAACCCAATAGGATTGTTTTGGCTCCAATAAGGATTAATTATATCTTAGCTGGGATCAAGTACAAGGTACTGTTTTATTATTACAGAGAAAAAGGAAACCATTTGTAAAAATGGGAATTACTTGATTAAAATGGCGTCTATGGGAGATGGCCTTTCCGTAATTCGGAACTTTCTGGGTAATGGGATTCCGGATAAAGGGTCCGACACCTGTAATAATAAAATTGTTTTGTATTTAATGGTAATCTAAATCCATACTGTTGAAATAACAATTCTATTTAAAATTTGATGATCAGAATTACAGAAAGGTTCCTTACCTAAAACCCCCCAGGTCTTAATTGTTTCAGATAACAAATCTTAATTGCTAAATTGGACACAGATTGCAATGCTGTGCCAGTGTAGGTTGAAATTGTGCCAGATATGGGTAATTTATTAGGTGCAAGCCAGTTGCATGTGTAGGTGCAAAACTCAAAGGAAACTCTGGAAGGGCACAACCAACCTTTTCATGCAAAATGGAAGTCTCAAGGAAAAGTGTATCTTTGTTAATACCACACTGCACCTTACAACTGTAAATGAGCCCACTGGTGCATACATTGCTTGACTACTCACCTGATTAACTTTTTATTTACAGCAAACAACTAATTGGTTACTAGAAGACCTGGACAACTTTTGAGCCTGCTGCCCTTTAGGTCTTAGTTTGCTGGTTGGATGTGAAATATGTCAGTTTTACCAAAGATCTATTCCATAAACCAAATTTCCCCAGAGCATACATGTATCTGGGCATACCTGTAGAGATATATATGCACCCGCAGTATATGAAGGACCTTTATCCATGGCAAACATGATCTAGAAATAACACCCGTTTAGTCGAAGAACATTAAGTTGACCATACATTTAAAGATCTCACTTTTGAATTGACCACTCATGTGAAAGGTTAAATCAGGTCAGAATAGTTTGTTGAACTTCTGCCCTGTACTTTCATGGGTTTCTCCTGGGGACTCCGGTACCCCCCCACACACACTCCAAAAACAAGCAGGTAGTCTCCTGATAAAATTGGCCCTAGTAAATGTGATAGGGATTGTAAGTTCCACATGGCCAGGGTTTTATGTGAAAATCAAAATTCTTCTTTGCACTAAAACCAAAGTCTATATATTTTTTGACATGGTCATAAATATTTCCTGGCACTCATGGTTGTCAACTTTGTTATTCTTCTTCCTTATGAAGAAACATTTTAGCGACCTTTATCACATCATGAAAGCATGGACCCTCTGGCTGACAAACAAATATACAATACTTCGGCCTTCAGAGGCCTTACTATGACACCTGGTCTCATTCACAAGAACCACTTGAAAAAGGGTCCAGGTAACCTGAAAGTTGGTGTAAGCCATGATACTTTACTAAAGTGAAAAACTGAAGAAAAAGGTTGGCGGCGGCCCTCCATCTGTTCAAATAAATTCTCTTGTGCATATACTCAATGTGTATATTAATCTTGCTGTACATGCCACACTGTAGTGCCAATAAGGTGGGTATCAAGTAAGCATACTAACGTCTGCTCCCCCAATCAATACCCACTCAAAGGCCCAGCAGAATTTGCCAGTCAACTCAATGGAACAATGTTGCCTACAGGAAGGTCATTTTGATTGATGTATTTTTCCTGGTAGAACTGTAGCTATCAAATGCAGAGATCTGCTGTGCAATAAAATTATCCCTCCAATGCCAACAATGATGAATGGATGATAAACCCTATTTATTAATAGTTTGTAGCTTCTCTTTCATGTGGGTTCCCTCAGGCTTTTGGACTATGGACACAAAGCAGAATAACCTGAAAGCAAGCGAACACACAAATAATTTCAAAGTGGCGCTCATGAAATGAAAATAAAGGTGCTTCTGACTGGGCCTGATTCAAAGAGGGTGACTGCGACTAAGTATGTGAAACAAATAAACTGTGTCATGTCACAACCAGAGGCCTGTGGCAAAAACATATCACTCTGCAATGGCTCGTACA
Organism: Xenopus tropicalis; assembly: GCF_000004195.4. Taxonomy (NCBI): domain Eukaryota; kingdom Metazoa; phylum Chordata; class Amphibia; order Anura; family Pipidae; genus Xenopus; species Xenopus tropicalis. The sequence goes on from NC_030683.2 coordinate 99,903,215, forward strand.
AAATACCTAATGATATTAAGCATTCAAATCTTCAGCCTCGTGAGACATCTCACCTTAAAATAATGGCAAGAGCATTACAAAACAACAAGTGATGTCTCCAGGGCTTAGAGGCAAGGTATTATATCATTAGAGCAATTATAATATCATTACAGAAATGAGAAACTTATATAAGGAACACCTGATAACTAATGAAATTAATGTCTTCTAACATGACATTAAAGTTATTGAATTCTATATTAACAAACTCACATTTACACACGCAGACACTGATGTAAATCGCTATTTTTTCTCAACAAAAAAATCTTGCCACCTCAACCCCCCAACCCCCTTCCCATTTGTGAACAATTATTTTTCATTTCAGTTACCCCATAAGGCTGATGGCAGAAGAGGCGTAGGGCGGATATTTTCGGCAAGTGGAAAAGCACTTGCTGAAAATACCGCCCTACACCTCCTACATGTGCTTGCACCCGAATGAATGGAATACGCTTGGGTGCAGGCACATGTATGAGACTTTGCAGGCAGGTTGAAATTACTTCCCTCTCAATATCCAGTACTGATAAAAAGTCAAAAGCAGACATTTTCACATGTTTGAAAGAAAGAAAGAAAGAAAGAAAGAAAGAAAGAAAGAAAGAAAGAAAGAAAGAAAGAAAGAAAGAAAGAAAGAAAGAAAGAAAGAAAGAAAATGGGTCATGCCATGATCATACTGGCTGGTGTGAAGAAGAAAATACTAAAATAATAATTCTTCTGTTGCAGATATATACAGTATATATGCACACACTCTAACCAACATCCAATGTTCGGGTGCTCGGTCAATCAAATGTGTATATCAAAACGGAGGACCAATACTTCATATTCTGTGAATAATCAACGCTTTTATTTCACCGCCTTACTATGATTCCAATGTTTCATTCCCACCTGGGGACTTTTATCCATAATTGGGACCAACTCAGTTTATTTTTAACAGATACATTTAAACTTTCAAATGTAAAAATCACATTTTTCCCCCTCCCCTTTTGTCTACTAACAATATCCAACTGTGAATCAATTTTGGTGAAATGTTTGTCTGTATATATATATATATATATATATATATATATATATATATATATAAAGGTTTTCATTCATCAGGTCAAAGTGTATCTAGTATAAGTAAATCTAGAACAGCTTGACTTGTTGAAGAATCATTGAAGAAGTTTCACTACACATCCAAGATGAAGCTGCTCGGATGAGTAGTGAAACGTCTTCAATGATTACTCAACAAGTCCTGTATATGTTCACCGTTTGGTCTCATATTTGTATCCCTTTTTACTCTGCGGGTAACAATGGAGCTATATATTAAATAATAATGTTGTTGAAATTTCAGATACCGAAAGTCATTTGAGGTGAAAGAAAGTATGGTTTATTTAACACATACGTGGGTTCTGAACAAAGCCAAGAGTCAGAACTACAGAACAAAGACAGCACTGGGCTTTTATACACTTTCTGACATGGTAGCATACAATATAAAAAACATAGCATAGGTGTTACTAGTTTACTGGTGTATGCACATAGAGATATCCATTTGCAGAAGAATTTATTCCTTATCAATAATAACTAGCATTCAGACCTTCAGCAGAATTGTATTTATTCTCAAGTAGCATACGTATCAGGTACATTTAGGGAAACTGTTTGTTGTGTGTTAGAGGTTATTCACATTTGTTGGTCCCCACTCCCAAAGACATTATCAAAGCACATTAAGCACTGACATGTTATACACAGTAGCTGGGTAGACCAGGTTAAAAAAAACCCAGCTAAAAATAAATAAATATAATATAAATAAATGATTTTGCCATTTAGACTAACTTCTGGGTTACCTGGATCTACACTGTCACGTGTTCCGAGCAGACCAATAGCAAGAGAGGGAATTAACGACACAGAATATTAGAAATCTACTTTTTATTTTAAAGAATGGATTTGATTTAAGTGATAGGGGTCATTTACAATGCCCCACACTGTGTGCAAAGTGGAATTTATATTTTCTGTAAAAAAAAAAATCATAGGCAAAGTTGAATGAAAGCAAGGAAAAGCACACAGTAACCCTAACCCTAGTATCTCATGTTGTCAAAAGGCTGTTGCTCCCACATAGCAGGGTATAATACATTTACAGGTACATTTTTACACTCACCCAAGTGGAAATTCATGTCTGTCTTTGTTAATATAACTGATCTCCCTGTTGTAGGTTTAGAGAAGAAATGGTTAGTAAAATGAATAGCTAAGATGGGTGCAAATAGCATTGATTAAGATGTCCTGTGGATTAACTACCAAGTGAAATGTCTGTAATGCAAGAATTCAAATATATATATATATTTCAATCTGCCGTCTTACAGAACATGGCAAGGTTTAGACTTCCATGTGAACACAGACTTTACTAAAGCAGTTATTTCTTTATGACTATGTATGGTTTCTTTCCACTCACAACATGCCATTGCACTACCCACTCAATGCTCTTACGAGGGAGTTGTTTGTCATGCATCAAATTTACTGGGGACTACCCAGATCTCTATTTGGAGCTGTTTCTAGCCTTATCTTTAAGCCTTATTGAGGAAAGTTTGTACAGGTATGAGATCTGTTATCCGGAAACCAATTATGCAGAAAGCTCCAAAGCGGTTTTATTTTCTTTTTAATAATAAAACAGTACCTTGTACTTGATCCCATCTAAGATATAATTAATCCTTATTGAAGATAAAATTCAATACTTTTTGAGCATGTAACTGTGTAATTCCCTAGTAGTTTAATATCTTTTGGTACCATCTCATATAAAAATGACAGATAAGGCCCAGCAATTAGGGAGATAGTTACAGGGCTTGTCTGAGAGCTGGCCTAGAATAACTACATAGCCATGCAGGAGAGTAGGCTTTAGCTCCTTTATGTATAAGGGTCCCAGAATTTCTGTTTCGGTTTAGAATCTATTGACTGGATAGACAGATGGCATGAGCCCCAGTGCCCACAGATTACACCTACACCTAGACGTAACTCTCCTTATCCATGTGTAAATGCATATTTAGGGGGACATTTACTAACCTTGATGTTTTTTTTCACAATTCATATTTTTTTTGCACAAAAATCAATTTTTCTCCTTATGTGTAAAAACGGCAACAAATCCTAAAGTAAAAATATGCCATCTAAATGCTGTTGAGGTGATTTAGAACTAAGGGGCAGCTGTCCTTTTTACAAATAGAAGATCCTTCTTTGCTTTGTGGTTTTAGAGGTTTTTGTGTTTTTTATTGACGCTTTCACTTGTGTGACAAAACAAAAAAATTCACTTTTTTTTTCCTTTGTGCTATTTTTAAAAGGCTGTTTTAATAAATCACTTGGCATTCATAGTTTGAGTTTGTATGTGGTTTAAACAACCTCTAAAACCATGAGAATGTTGATAAATGGGTCTCTTAAGCACTTCCGGTTCCTTCATCTTCCATTAGCGTGCAAGCGCTGACGTCACTTCCGCCCACGCACAGTGATGTCACTTCCGGTTGTAGTAACGGATGTTAAGTGCTCAATTAAGTTAATTAAACAGGTATATAAGTACATTATGGTATCAGGGGGCATTATGATCTGGCTTCTGAGTAAGCGTGACGGAATCATGCGAAACGCGTAGAGATTGTTCTTGTTTCTGCTATTTTGTACTACAATCCTGTGAGTAGCCTGTATATGGGCAGGTTTTATTTTTAATAAATAGTATTACACTATGTTTGTTTACTCTCATTTTATCATAATTTGAGGATCCCGCTTTATCACTACCATCAAGAATCTGCAGATTTACTTTGCCTTGCTGAATTTTACATCTGGTGAGTGCATCAGCTCACCATTTTGCACTGATGGACAAAATTCATCATTTAACTCATTTATGGTCACATTTTTTCAAGATTGCACTTGTGGGTGTTTTATTAATTTAAGAAATATCACACCATCATTTCACATGTTCTTTATTTTCATGCGCTTCCAATACACATTGTTTGAATGGGTCTCTTAGGGGCGTATTTATTATGCTGTGTAAAACTAATTCGTCGAAAAAATGGAGTAAAAAGCTGTGTTAAATAAATGGAAAAGATCGCCATCTGAACACCGGATATTACGCTGTTATTTTCCATAAGTTCCGGTGGAAGAAAAAACACGTAAAAAAATTACACCGATTTTACACGGCGAAGCCTGGCGATGAGTGACAAATTTTCTCGCCGTTTTTTTACACAGCATAATAAATATGCCCCTTAATGTCAGTTTAAGATGGCCATACACAGGCAGATTTAAAGGAGACATATTGGATAAATGGGAAAACCCTAATTTTGTAGGCAATTATGAATAATATGCGGTGCTGGTTTCCCTTTGGGCTAAACATTAACCCTATCTGTAACAATGGCCCCTTTATTGGAGCTCCCTATAGATCCTATCACTTCTCTGTCCCAGTTTGAAATTAATAGTGGGTGTGTCCTAACGGTCCCTGCCAGAAGCACAGTAGGAGGGGGAGAGCCAATCACAGCCCTGCAGTCACACAAGCACAGACATGCTTCAGTTCCCTATCAGGTCAGCCTAGCTGCTGATTGGTTCCTATCCTACAGTGCAGGGTACGGAGGGCTGCCGGCTCCCCAGCTCATTCAGCCAGCAGGAAGTGGCACAGATGGGCGGGGCTAGTGTGGTTTGGGGGAATTTCTCAATAAATCTGAAATACAACTTTTTTAAGCACAATCCTTCTATATCTAGAGGAGTATAATTCACTGGTACATTCATAACTTTTATAGAATATGTCTCCTTTAAGTTGCAGATTTCTTCAGACTGATTTAATAGCTCATCTACCCCTGTATGGGTCCTTCAATGGGCCTACCCGACCATTATCTGCATGAGCAGATCTTCCGTGAATGGCCAGCTCATGAATGAGAAATATGGCATACTTCATAAGAAACTGAAGATATATGTGGTTTACCCTTTGGACCAGGAGATCCATGGCTTTGGGTGCATTGTTTAAACTGGATGAGATCTCTTTTGGTTCCACAGAAATTGTGCTGCGAAAGCTATGTCTCATTTTACAGAATGGTGGGTTCCTGGTTTGCTGTACGGTCACTTTTTATAAATAACAAGCAAAGCATCTAACGTTTGCACAGCATTATCCTCAAGCCTCTCATATTTTCTGATATTAAATTACAGCATTTCATATTATTGCTTCCATGTATTTTTTTCTACTCAAATGGAGCATAAAACGAACATGTTGAATGACTGCCAGCAAAAAAAAATATAGCAAGGATTTGCTTTTCCTCTAAAATAGCTGATTTTAAAAGTTTAAAAGAAATATATTAAACAGCACTGCGCCAGATTCGGAATATATTCATTTGAATGAAATTAGCTTTGTACTGTTTTACAGATGAAGCAAAAATCGTTACTAACACTGCCTCATGCTGGGGCTGAGACCACAGAAAGGGGGAGAAGCTGAGATTCTATTATGTGGGCTGTGGCCATCACAGTTACATGGTTTCCCGGTGTACAGTATGTCACCGGATTGCCATCTCTAGCTGTGTCATAAGTGTGTGCAAGTTCTGAAGACTCAGCTCATCTGTTCATCATTGAAATACAAGAATATGAAAATGTAATTACTGACCATAAATGTAAGTGCATGCAGTGGGGACCATTTTAATCCTCTCTCTCTCTCTATGTACTTGCATATTTATATGTACTCATTATTCTAGCCAGCATTTCACATAGAAAATCAATACTACAGAACTTCAGGCTAGTGACACATAGAGAATCCAAAACAAATCTATTTCCAATCCCAATAGATTATAGAATTGCTTCAGCAGCAGGGCTGGGCTGACATGACGTGTTCCCAATGGAGACATTGTTTTGCAGTATGTACTTCTTTTCTCTATCTATATCTCTGACTAGAGGCCTTCATTCCAGCTATTTATCTGCATCTTGTCCTCCCACTATCACCATTCATCTTCCTCTCTGTGCAACTTTTAAAAGGTCTTTATTTCTTTCTTGGCAGTGTGCAAAGCAACAATAATGGGGGTATAAATACCACTTTCTTCTTCAAGACCCCACACAGAAGAGCACAAGAGCATGGGTTTCCAACAGATAAAGCAAACTTGGAGTTATAGTGAAGCCACAGAAATTCATCTAGGACCATGATTCAAAAAAAGCAACATTTCATTTCAGGGCTCGAACAACAGGGATGTTTAAAATGCTGTAAAAGCCAATTTGGTGCCCTGCCTTTAACAGTGGCACATACTGTATGTAAGGGTAGGACTGTCCTCCTGGAGGCTGTGTGACTCTCCAAGAGATTTCTATTGTAATATAATAGCCAGGCCCCAAGTCAAGTAAAAAAAGAGTAGATAATTAGCCACAGCATGGAAAATCATGAACTGAACTTAAGAAATAAAAATAGATGAATAGAGATTGAGGACCTATCTATCTATCTGTCTATCTATCTATCTATCTATCTATCAATCTCAAAGTCTTGTCATGTTTGTGGTTACTGCAATAATGGGATTTGAGGAATCAGCCTTGTAACTTTGGTGTGAATAACTGCCTAGTACATCTGTTATGAGTTACTGGGTAATTGTAATTGGGGTTCAGTTGTCCTCTAAAACCATAGAGTCAATCTTAGAATTAACTTAGAGAATGATGTTCAATTGCAATGTTCAATGATGCAATGATTTTCTGTTTGCAAAGACTATATACTTTCTACTTATTTTCATTTTCTCTTTATTTTTCATTTCTTCTCTAACTTGGAATGTAAAACGCTGTCTGATTGCTGGGGACAGCAACAAAAGAAAGCACGTTCATTCCAAGGCAAGATTTTCTTGTTTCATTACTATTTATTCATCTTCCAGTCTTTCATTCAAACAGCTGCCTTGTTGGTGACAGCCTAACAACCAGGTATTTTAAAAAAGATAGTTGCAAAATAAAATCACAAATAATTCAAAGCCCTAAATCAGATAGTAATCGTCAAAAATAGTAGCTGTATATGCATTATGCTAAGGTTCAAGCCCTTGCTAGCTTCTCTTTCAGTTTGAATTGTATGTGTAAATGTTGGTCTAACCGAGAAGCGTCCTTTGTGGATTGATTTTCATTTTTTGATTGCCATCTCTATAGTTCATTGCCTATGACAAATTCTATCTACGTCTTCTATTCAAGCTGTTCATCTATTGATCACTATTCCTACTGTTCAATTCACACAGTGAAATAATTTGTAAGTCTTTTGTTTCCAAACCCCCCGTTGCTAGCGTGGGTGCCAGGTTGGCTGAACCCAACGGAGCAGGAGAACCCTGATACTGACACATAGATAGTGTATAGTACAGAGTTAATTAAGTTGCCGATAATGCAGACCCAGACTTGCACAAATGCATTACCTTATTCTGCCACTAAATCCCAGTTTGATCATCACTACTGCCTGTGGCATTTATGCAATCTAATGGTGCAAATTCAGAACATGTAGTCACAACATCAAGACAAAAATGGGCTGCTTTTTGTGACATTTGCACAGATTTGTATTGCGCCATATTCTGATAAATGACCACAGCTAGTCAATTAAATATTCATTATGGACATTCCCAGTGCACCTGCATCATCATAATGTATGTATTCAACAAAATGCTATTGGAAATCCTTGCTTTAGAATAGCCTTGATACTATGCACAGTAAAAGTAATCATCTGTAAAAGTCACCTGAGCAACAAACCAATACCCACAGCCTGTTATTTCCCACATCCTTGAATATATTAAAGCTATTTTTGTGAATTAAATCCATTTAACACTATTTGTGGCCTTGATTCCTTTCTCTGCTCCAAACAGTACCACTTCTTTTGTGTTTGTATGGAGTAAAAAAGCCAATAGTTATAAGGACACTTATTTATTGTTCAGTACATCTGGTCAGTTTGACATTCACTCAAAGTATCAAAAAATTGCATTTATGGATCCAAACGTTGCAAACACTGTGATGCCTTCGGCAAGCTCAGGCAATTTGAATGCTTCATTAAATCCCAGTGGGAGGAAATATCTGCCGCTTACTTACAATGTTGATTATTTATCATATTTTATCTCTGCCACTTCCAAAGGGAAGTAGGTGTTTATCTGCCACACTGCAGATGGGAATGTAATAGATAACACTTCTGACTTCTGAAAAATGCTAAATTGATCTTTATATACATTAATAGACTTGGTGGAATAACAAAAACATTATTTACCTATTGGGCACAGGATACACATGCCTAAGGAAGCTCAACACAGTTCCAACCGTGTCCAACTTATCCATTTATATCCATGAGTCAATACGATTTCAATACAGCGATATAGTTGCATAGTTGATGAGCAGGATGCTTACCCCAAAATGTGCCCTTATTTGCCAGAATCTTTCATTGGTCAGTTTCTGTAATTATTGGTCACATTCAGTATGGGGAGATAATGAGGAATGCTGTTGAAATGTGGTTTAATATGTTGACACATCAAAATGCAGTAGAAGGGGGGATATCTTACCCATCTAGAAGAATCCTGAGAAAGCTTTCTACAAGACCTAAGGTTTTGGAATCTGAACATAACTTGTTGTGGTCATAAGTGAAACTTTTATACATACCAAGCACAATTTATCAGGTACAAATATCAGTGGGGAAAAGTAGTGGGACCTAAATTATTATAATATTAAGCAGGCAATAATACATGTATGATAATGGGAGCAGGTCTCAACTGGGATTCAAAACTGACCTTGGCATTTCAAGTACACAGAAAGCCAAACAGCCCCCACCAGGTCAATAAATAGTGGCTGTCTATGGCATCTTACAGTAGCCCTTCTGATGTTTGCCAGAACCCACATATTACCATTCTGGGCCTGAATAGAAGACAGACAATGGGTTCTAAGGCCAACAGTCATTGCTTAACCTGCATAAAAGAATAAACAGTGACTGTATTACAATTCAGGTATTGAATATACTTCTAGATGTTAAGTTGTTAGTAAGATCTACAAATATAGCTCTTACGAAATAAAAGGGTAGAAAAAACATGATCTAAAAGGAGCAAGATAAATCTCTGCCACAAAAACTCATACCCACTGCAAAAGTTTAGTAGCAGAATAGTTATTCATAGTACAATAAGGGTTACAGTGGAAGTATTGACATCAAAGGGTTGTGTTTCCTAAAGGTCCGAAAGCTGGACATAAATGCTAAGGCAATAAGTGGCATGAAATCAAACCCCTAAGTGTGCAGTGACGGGGCACTTGCACCCAGGGATTAGCTGGGCTCTGCAGATTGTGATACTGGGCAATCTGGGACTGATCTGGGGTTTAGGAACATAACAGGAAGTACAACCTGTGCAGTCGTGCGGGTCCAACACACACAAACCACAGTGTTTAAGAGATATGGCTGAGGAGGTGAGTTAAGATAGTAATTCTCTAATATCTTTCCAGAAGGGCTGTATCACAGGGCATGTCCACAGAATGTGTTCTAGAGAGCCTCATGTTTGACATCCCCTCCAACAGAATGGGGAATGGTGGGGAAGAAGGTGTGGAGGCTTTGTGATGTGTTATATCCGAATTTTAGAAATGTCTTCTTTTTGTCTGTTGCATGTCACCATCATTTTGGTGTTAGTCAATTTAGAAACCCATGATTTGTCCTTGACAGAATGTGTTCCGCCCTCACTCTATTTGTATTTGTGCCAAGGAATACACAGGACCTCCCAAGCCGTAACAAACCAGGTTCTAATGGCTGCCAGGCTAGCACTTACTGCCAGGTGGAAGTCAACCTCCCCTTCTACACTGGCCTAAGTGTCTAAGGCAGTCAATAACAATAAGGAGTTTAAATTCAGAATGACATTTAAAATAAAACCACCATATTCCTAGAGATATGGGCCATGTGGGAACTTAGAGGTCTGAAATGACCAACTACATTGAAGCCCCATTTAACCACCCATCTAGAGAAGAGACCCTTCAGTTGACTCAGCTACTCTCTTCCTATAAACAATTCACCTCTACCTATAAGTACTATTCGGTTGAAACCACAACCCTGATAAAATGCTTACAAACATTAACCCTTGGCACCTCCGATAGCTAACCTATGTGTAAAATGCACACTTTTTAATATAAGCTTATTTGCTATGGTAATTTCTCTGTTATATTTATTTTTTTTCAATAAAACTTAAGTCACAATAAAAAAAAAATAGAGCTGCAGGGAGGGATAGGAATTTCTGACTGGGGGAGTTTGTGGGTGATAAGGAAGGGACCCAGGCACAAATTTGCCCCTGGACTCATTGGAGTATAGGCATTCCACTGGTTCACTGGTTAAAAAATAAACGACCATATATATTTCATAAAAAAACAGCAACAAATTGTGTTTGTGCTATTGATATGTAGAAAGCACTATTTGCAAAAGGAATCATATTATTGATGGTTATTACACATTTATCTTTCTCTTTTCAAAGAAAGGCCATTCACAGGCACACACTCGCCTCTCCATATGAATGTAAAGACATTGTTCGGAGAAATAAATGCATTTCTGCCAGATTATTAAAGTGACAATAAATGAATACAAGCAGTACAGTCTCTGCCTTTGCCTTAATACTACCATTAATTAGAAGGATAGTATTAGTCAGAGCTGAACAGTCTCATTATGATTTCCATCGATTTGGACACTGATTATATTACCTCGGGGTGCTAGTAATCAAGAGCACTTTTAAGTGATCCTTTTTCTTTTGCTTTCACATATGAGCCAAATTTAGACACACATGGTGCACCCAAACGGAAAGCAAAGACAGAAAAAAAAGAAACAAAAAGACATACTGAGAGTAAGCCGAAGCAAATAAAATCAGCTATCCAGCACAGTAAGATTTATAGGCAAATAAAACAGGGCCACCTTCATGGTGGGGTGCAAACATGGCCCGGGTTCCCAAATTGTGAGTGCCCCACAAAGCCCTGATTAAAACACAGGTTAGAGCAGCGGGTGGCACATTCCTCAACATTACCTCCCTTCCCCATAGGTGACATAATATATTGAAAAGTGTAATCCATAGAATAAAGAGCTAAATGCTCTGTGTGCAAAGGGAGTAGACTTAATTATTCTAACAAATTAGAGGCACTAGTTTTCATTCAGTGGGAAATGTTGTTTACTGTGATACAGGTACAGGATCTGTTATACGGAAACCCGTTATCCAGAAAGCTCTGAATTACGGGAAGGCCATCTCCCATACACTATTTTAAGCAAATAATTCAAATTTTCAAAAATTTCTTTTTTCTCTGTAATAATAAAACAGTACCTTGAACTTGATTCCAACTATAATATAATTAATCCTTATTGGAGGCAGAACAATCCTATTGGGTTTATTTAGTGTTTAAATGATTTCTAGTAGACCTAAAATATGAGGATCCAAATTATATGACTCCTTATCATGAAAACCCCAGGTGCTGAGCATTCTAGATAACAGGTCCCATACCTATAGTAGATCGGGAATATTTGGGAATGTGCTATGGTAAAGATGTAGCCAACCTTATAGAAACATCTTGCCAGATAGTCATACCTTTTTCTCTAATGACATACACAACAGTGGTGCCAGATGCATCTCTCTGTATGTATATCCCGCTAATGTACCATCATTGTCACACATACATTACTACGTTACAAACACACACTAAAAGCAAATGGAAGAGAAGTCATAGAAACAAACTCTTACTGTATAACAGACCCAAACAGATTTTACTGCGCTGCTTGAAAGTTTCCAGGTAGTGATTGAGTTAAATGAGCTCAGTTTAAACCGTCCTTAAAAAATGGTGCAAGAAAACTGTTATGTTTTGGGCAAAGACATATTTTTATAGAAATCGTAAGTGGTTCACTCTATTTCAATATATATTCAAATGACACTTATAGTCTCTGGCACACAAAATGAGGTTTACATTGTTTGGCACGCTGTATTATTCTTACAGTAAATAAGAAAATGATAAAAACAAAAAGTAGTAAAATATTATTACGACCTCTCGATAATAACTTGGAAAAATAATATACTACTGTTCATTTCATTTTAAGGATTACATTTCAGGTTTAGCAAAGCACGCTCTTACTCTGGGTCTTAAAAAATAAAAATCTGAAATTTGAACACACTGCAAAAACCTTTACCTTTTTGATGCTTCTAACAGAAGGGAAGGAGCGGTAGATTTCTCTTTATTGCCAAACTGTTCTTTACTTGAATTTCAGATTAATGGATGACTGGGAATGATGGGTACTGCAGGTTTATTTGTGGTGTAGCAGTTAGCCTGGGGTGTTAGGTTCAAAATGCAGAATGATTAGGAGCTGCAGACACGATTGCATTTAAAATGGTGACTAAAAATTGTCATAAAGGGCAGATGTAAGCTGCCAATTCGGGTCCTTCAGACCAATTCAGCAGTTAATCTGTATGGGGTCAGATGCAATTCAAAAAGGAAAACATATCTCAGTGTTCATCACATGAAAACATTGAAGTCTATGGGAAGAAAAGTTTTTTTTACTTCAATTTGAATCTCACTCAAGTTTTCACATGATAAACCAAAAAATAATGTTTTGCCAGTGATTTGAATCTGGCCCACAGTGTAAACATTAAAGATAATGTTTTAAGTGGATAAACCTCCCTTTATTAGATAACATGTAACACATATGAACAGGAATATAAGGAAAACAACACTTCCCCATGCCTTATTAGGGGGAAGAGGCACTGAGCTACTAGTAGCAGCTACTTGTCACGGCTACTACACAGACAATCCTGATCATTTACTGATAATTGTCTCTATGTGTGTTTTAGCAGAGGCAATTCTTAGTATTGTCTATGGCAGGGTATTTTCTGGAGTTTAGTAGCCTTGAAAAGTAGTTGCTACTAAGTAGCTCAGTGTGTCTTCACCCTTAGGGGTGGTTTAGATCCAGTCAGGACTCTATCTACAAGGAGTCTGTATGCTCTCCCCAAAGGTGGCTTGTGAGACTTGGCTTGTGATAAAATGAACCACAGTGTGATGTGATAGGGACTAAGCGTGTAAACTCCACCACTGCAAGAACTGATCTAAATGATGTGTAATCTCTGTAAAACTACTGCATAATATATAAATAATGGATAATTTAATGTATTTTTATATAATGATAACATATCCCACAGCACTTTTATTGAGATTATAAATTATTTACATCAATCTCTGCCCCAGTGGAGTTTACAATCTAAAGTAAGCCATACATTGAAAAATCCACTCATTTGATGAGGTCACCAAATGAGCGAATCTATCCCCAATATGCCCTCCTTGAGTTAAGCGATATTGGGTTGATCTGATCGTTTGGTCCTTGGGCCTCTGCAGTCCTCTGCATCTTTTATAGGTTTGTGTATGGCCACCTCACACCCACTACAGTCAGATTTATTAGGAACCAGTTAAACTGCCCATATGTTGTTCGAGTGTGGAACATACAGATAGTCTATCAGCATACAGTACCCTGGTTGAAATCAAACCTTGAACCCCGGTGCTGCAAGTCAGCAGTATAACCATTGCACCAGCATGCAGCCATTAATAGATAAATAATTTTCTCCCTAAATTCACAAAATCTACTTTTGTTATTGGTACTCAGATGCCGTGTACTTTGATGGCTGTGTAGTTAGCAGAGGATAAGGCAGTGAATACCAACGACAGGTGAACTGGGGAAACCCCATCCCCAACATATTTGGAAGTATTATAGCACAGAGAATATGTAGATGCGTGTTTTTATACTGGCTTAAATGTATCCCTGCATTACCAAACACTGGTAACTTTAAATGATGTCAACTCTAAGCAATTTGGCCTCAGAGCTCCTTCATGCATCATCAGTGACTGACCTGGATGTTTCCTCATTCATGTTTGGATAAGTAGAGTCGACAGCTCAGACGGTCTCTAAATAAAAGGCTGCTGTAAATTCCCAAACTCTACTTATTCTATTTCTGTACTGTTATCTGCATTGAGAAATATATCCCTGGCTTCCTTGTGCATTCCTTCTGTTTGATTAACAGACACAACTTAAAATAACAAGGCCACATTTTATCCAATAGCGGTGTCAAACAATAAAAACACTGATATGCATTTTGTACTTATGTCCATGTGAAATAGAGAGGCGCCTGCAGATGTTAGCATCTTCCTTATGGAATCGAATCCAAATGGGGGGTCAAGGAGAGAGTAGGAGAAAAAGGTGGGCGAGAGAGAGAGAGGGAACATTTATCAATATGACAGTCATTATCTATATTTTGCACATGTTCCGATAAATCTCATATTATTCGACATCACATATTACTACATCTCTTTGGTTGCAGCATACAGCTTTCATTCCTTCAGGTTTACATTATTTAGATATATGAGCAATATATAAACAAGGCTATAGGCTTATTATCTACCAAATCTAATAGCTATATTTCAGTAACATGTATTTTGTCTACACAAATTCATATTTGTAATGATTATCCTGCTGATGACTCTTAATGGTGCCTAAACAGCCTCAAGAAGGAGATATTAGTAAGAATTTAGCAGTAAACATAAGCTTTTATTGTTTGTTCTGCCTTTTCCACTCCCTGCTATTTTGGACAAAGGACTTCCAGACTTCCAGTGTTCGGCATGCACGTGACGTGTGCAGTTGGTTCAATAGATGCACATGTTCTCTGCCTATTGATGCAGGGTGCTAAGGGAACCCTGGAGCTACCACCTCATCTGTAAGTGGCAGTAGCTCCAGGGTTCCCCTGCGTGGCTGTAAATGACCTCTCATAACAAGGTGGTTATTGACCTATGAGGACACACAGAGTTCAGGTAACTACCATTCTGGAAGGGGAGTTCCGAGCAAAAATCTGGCTGTGCCACGATCTTTTGATTTATTCAGGAATTATAGGTTACATTGGCGCTGAACTAAAACAACCCAAAGAAACTGCATTTCCTGACAGTCGGAATGTAAATACAATCCACATTTCTGAGAATCAAGATGCTGCTGTTTCCTCTCATAGTCAGTTCTATGCTTGTTTTAATTCTGACTTGCTGTAACATCTGTAAAGGGCATACTAAGCAGCCTCAGAGCTTTCACTCTGCTGGAAGCTGGCGTTTGTGAACCTCTGTCCTTGTGATATGGTTTTACTGTATCTCATTCTGTCTCTGAATAGCTCTTGCATAACAACTATTATTGCCATGGCTCTAACACTCTGGAGACGGCCTTATCTATAGCAAAGAAAGGAACCCAACTTAATCCTTATAACTCTATAAAATGAATTTTCCATTCTATGAAAAGCAATAACATGGCTTGACACAATGATTTATTGCACAAATGCAGGAGCAAAGTATGTAAATGAATACAGAGCTTTATATACACTAAAAGTAAGCACGCTCACAATGGCAACAATCAATTAGCTGGTAATCTTGGCCAATACACCATTTGAGTTGCATTCATCAAAGGAAAGAAAACAGAACCAATAGAAACAAGTTGTTTTTACTTTCATGGTTTTTTAACAAATAGTCGGATTCATTCAGGATCCCAACACTAAGCTAAGGTCACACAAGACTGCACATAACCTGGCATGGCGCTACATGGCAACAGCAATGGCCTTTGGTTTGGTGATGATACACTGTACAGATATGGCATCCCTTGTCCGGAAACCAGTAATTCAGAAAGTTCCGAATTACAGAAAGGCCATCTCCCATAGACTCCATTATAAGCAAATATTTTTAAAAAATGATTTCCTTTTTCTCTGTAATAATAAAACAGAACCTTGTACTTGATCCCAAGATATAATGAATCCTTATTGGAGGCAAAACAAGCCTATTGGGTTTATTCAATATTTAAATGATTTTTGGCAGACTCAAGTTATGGAGATCCAAATTACAGAAAGATTCCTTATCCAGAATACCCCGGTTCTTGAGCATTCTGGATAAAAGGTCCCATACCTGTATTTAAAAGAATGTTATCATCTCTTTATTAAACATTTCTATTTCATATTTTATGCACTTCTGGTAAAGAAACACCAATCCACTGTTAAAAAATACAGTTTTATGTTTTTTTTACGGCCCTATAATTGTTAAGGCTAATTTGGTACAAATCATCTATGATTGTTATTAAATAAGTGCATTAGATATAAAAGTTACGTAAAATAAATCTTTGTTAGAATTATATAAACTATGTTTGCTGCAAGGAGATTGTGGGCAGAATAATCTGGGATGAATAATCTCTATAAAGTGCAGTGTAAATGTTTTTAATAAAGAATGATAATAATAACAACACCACTCTGATAAGAGTGCATATGTCTAGGTACTAGAAATTACAGAAAGAAAGGTCAATTTGCCATTCAACATTTAATTTGTTAAGTACATCCCAGTGACTAAACACTAACCTCCTACTCTGAGTCAGAGCTGCTCTTCTTTAATAATATGCACCACCGGGGGCAGTCTGTTGTAGAGCATGCTGCTGCTTTCTTGCTGCCTGCTCCCAGTATCCCATGCACCCTACTAATACAAGCAGTTCTCATCCTGAAAATGCACACTTGTGTCGAAGCATTTACATTCTAATCAAATGGAGACGGCATGGCCATTTACACAAGAAATACATGAAGAATACATGTTGGAGAATAAACCTTATCTCTCTGTACAAGCTATGAGAAGACCTGGTGGGTTGCTCCTATTAAAAGGAGATCACTTCATGCCCCATGGCCTCCTTTTGGTTTGTAGAGTTGGGATGCTAACACAATAAGAGGCCTGTGGGAGGTCTTGTATCTAGTAAGCCCCAGAGACAATATTCCTGAGTGAGGGAAACCTTTAAAAAAAATGCAGAGGAAAAAGCAGCCCCTTAATATTTCTATAGTGGGCATCTACATTTCTTGTTATTGATGTATAAACTAGGTCAGCTCCTGCAGTATTGCAACACGAATTCTTCTCCTGCATTTTTACCCAAATCAACAATCACTACTTCCAAGTGGTTGGAGATATAGGAAACGCATTGGAATATATGTTTTTGGCCTGAAGTGAACATTGGCCACTTAGGCAAACTGGAGCTGGAAGTGGTGCTCCTCGTCTGGTTAAAAGTGTAACTAAAGAAGTAGGCTAGAAAAGTTTTGAGGTTCTGTACCAGCCCAAGGCAACCACAGCCCTTTAGCAGGGAAGATCTGTGCCTCCAAAGATGCCCCAGTAGCCCCCCCATCTTCTTTTCTGCTGATTCCCTGCACATGCTCTGTGCTGCTGTCACTTACTGAGCTTAGGGACCAACATATAATATACTGTATATATAGAATATAAATGTCACAATATGAAGCTGATTAGCAATTAATACTATATGGCAGCTCTAAAATTGATGCAAATACTATCAAAATTGAATTTTCAGCCTTGTACCATCAGTTTAGGCAAAACCTAATTTTCTGCTTGAAAATTTGCGACAACCCCTAAGCTCAGCTTCTCATCAGTTGCCCAGAGCGCACTGAGCATGTGCAGTGTCACTGACACTCCTAACAAAATCCAAGATGGGGAGCTCCCATGACAACTGCAAATACCTTTATCATTACTACTATAGAAATGCTGAAACTTAAGGCTGCTGTAGTTTAATATATAAAATATGGCATTTCTAGTCATTCTTTTTTTGGGTTAAGTTCTACTTTAAAAATGCCTTTTGTGCCAGAGCCCTTAGTGCTATTTAGTAAGCTATTGTTAAAATAGCTGTATTGAAATGTATTAATATGGCTAAGGTATTTTTGTGTGATTGGTAAATAGCCATATATATTGTATGTGTGGTCTCTGGTTGTAGATAGGGGGAAAAAATATTATGAAAACCCATAAAATGTTACACTGGATTCATTTGGAAAACCTTGTCATCTGTTTATAAATGAGCAACAAGAAACTCTGTAAAAACTGTAAAGAAAATAAAGCTGCGAGAAAAACGAAAACAGTCTGGTTCAATGTGTGACACAAACGATCATCAGGAGACTCATCACAGCTTTAAAGCAAGTGTCTCTGCAGCTAAAGGGCATGCTTGCCTCATAATAAATATATTGGTTTAAGAACTCGGGCCTTAACCGTACAGTTTATACATCAAATCACCAGTTATCTTGTTTTTGATAGGCATTGTCTACTCCGGAGTACAACTTAGCGGGCAGCCTCTGCTACTGGCAAATAATGTGGAACTGAAACATCTAACAAGGATTTTAAAGAAGCTCAATCACAAAATGACATAGAAGAGTTCACTGTGTTATTTTACTTACAGCAACTTTTATCATTTGAAGCTTATATCACATGGGGACATTAAAAGTGTTTTTACAGATGTTACCTGTAGGAGCATAATGGTCTAAGTGCCCCACAGAAACTATAAAACCTATCTCTGACCTGCTACAAGTAGGAGCTTCCCATACAGCCTATGAGTCCAGCAGTAGAACAAGACTGGAATGATGGAGGGCAGAATAATTGGTGCCACCCAAATTTTTTGTCCTCACAAAGTACAAAATAAAGTGGAAGGATCAATGAGGTTGCAGTACCTATGTTGGCCTTGCATTTGAGAAATCTTAGTAGGACTGGCAGTATGATTAGCATTGGCAATATCTACTATATAGTTGCATATTATAAGGGTATAAATGACATATTACAAATATAGCACAACCATATGCTTAAATCTACCTACAATTGACAGGATTTAAGATATATGCTAAATCAGTGCTGTCCAACTTCTGTGGTACCGAGGGCCGGAATTTTTCCGACCTACGTGGTGGAGGGCCGATAATGGAAGCCAGTTTTGACCACTCCCCTTTTTGAAACCGCACCCACGGGCCACCAGTTGGACAGCACTGTGCTAAATGGTATTTTAAATAGAGCAAGTAGGAACATACCTTTACAGAAAAACTATAACTGAAGTAAAGGTTTATCATACATTAAATCAAATATATGAGTACAGGTTGTAAGTCAGAAATAGACAAATATGGAATTGGGGGCAGGGTTTCTATTAATTAAAAGTAAAATTTGCTTCAGGTCTGGCAAGCCATAACAACCAATCAGATGTTTCCATTTGAGAAGCACACCATTCATGTCCGGGCCCATGGTCAGGCAATGTCCTTGAAGGATTTTTATTGCTTCTAGACTGTCCAAATGCTAAATAAGTATATGCATACAGTATGATCATGGTTGAACTATAATGCAATTAAAAAAGATTTGGGATACTGGGTATGTTCACAAGTCCCTGCTGCTCCCACTCCACTACTTACTTCACTGTTAAAAATGGAAGATGGCCATGTGTTCCACAGTGAAAGAACAGCAGCAGGGAGCAGTGGTGGCTGGGGGCAGCAGGCTTGTGAGCAGGACCCGACAGGGTTGGGGCCCACTGGGGCCAACCTGACCCTGCAAATAGGCAGAATTGCCTAAATTTTATCTCTTTGTGAATTTGTGAAAATGCTGTAGATGGGAGAATGCCAGCTACTGTTGCTGGTTTGATAGATGTTAATTCATTACTAACTCTATGCATTGTTGGCCATTGGCCATCCCTGCAGACAAATCAGTATCACTGCATGCATAATGGCTAATTTTTAGTCTTTCTATGATTCCCACAATAAAGAGCTCTCCTCCCAATATAACCCATACTGCCTCCAGCTGTGTGAATGCTCGTACCTACCTGGAGCATGCAACACCAGCTAGGGTTATAGTCTCTGGCTACTTGCCTGTGCGTTACTATTTATCTGGGAATTTCTGGGGGAAAAAGGCTACATTGTGGGTAAAACATGGAAATGTGGCTATGAAAATTGCACTACTAAATGAGCCTTGGAATCTCTAACTCTAACACAAGCAATAAACACATGCCACTTAGTGGGTAAAATTATTAAGCAGAGTAAATGCCTATTGTTAATGGGTTGTTTTAAGTCCCAATACTTATAGCACAATGTCTCCATTCCTCCTGTACGTTACAAAGTTATAAGACAGTCAATGATGTGCCATTTCCACTTTGCTTTAAATTGAAAGTAGGTTTTAGAAAATACCAGAACTGGATCATTAGCTCACTGATGACCTGGAGTCAGTCGCCATCTGTTGAAGCTGACTAAAATAGACCGCAGTGTGCAACATTCTCTCTCCCCTCTGTCTAGGTAGTAACACCATTGCAAATACAGTGTGGGTAAATACAACAATGTATTTTATTCCAGTTGCGACTCTCTATGCTAAATATGATGAGAAAGGAAAAGAAAAGTGAAGCATTCAGCCTAGTCGCTCATTAGACATGTTGTTAGAGGACACAGTGCTTTGTTAATCAGAAATGGAAAGACTTTATTACTTATGGAAATTAGTGCCAATGACTTTAATAAGGGAAGCCGCCTGCAGGTGTTGTTAATACTTCCCTTAAAGAGCTCTGCCTCAACACCTCCGTCTTGACCTGAAAAGCTCCTGCTGTTTCAATTCACAGATCCCTGCGAGTAGGCACTGCCAGCCAGGGGTACGCGGCTGCCAGATACAAAGGAGAGCAAATTAAATATCGTTTATATCTACTTAAATGTGTTTACTTATAAAAGAAATTAACAAATGTATGGAGCTTGAAGAGCTGACATCAAACCCTGCATTCAGCAGAACAATGATATTAATCAGCCAAGAACACTAATTATCAGCGCTCTGTGTTGTCAGCCCATGAAGGAGGCAGCATAGTGAACATCATATTAAGAACAGCCCGGCTCCAATCTGCCTAAGAAGCTGTAACGCTGAATGCTGTGTTGGGACCAATGAAAGTACATTTTATTCTCTGTTTTCTTTGTGTCGGGACTCATAACATTTGGTGACTGGACAGATAATTAGCAGCACATACTAAACTCTGAACCAGGGCTAAGGTTAGGGCAGAGAAGTCTTATTGTCCTGGGGTTCTTAACTAGGAAAAGTCATTGGTTAAAATAAGAAAAATACATGATTTTGTGTAATCATTTGATATTCTAAGCTATTGTTCTACTCCCAGCATTCCTTTGACTGCTTAATCAGTGGGACTTTACCTTCACTGGTATAAGATCTGTTATCTGGAAATCCACTATCCAGAAAGCTCCACAATATGGCAATAACATTTTCCACATGTTGTTTTTTAAACAAGCAATTCTTGTTTTTTTTTTTCTTTTCGAAATATTTTTTATTGAAGTTTTTAACGTAAACATAAAGGTACATTACATAGTATTAGCAAAGATACTAGAAAATCACGTGCAAGAATAAAACAAGTTCATCTCAAATACGATTCTTGTTTTTACTGAAATATGTGCAGACAGTAGGAGATCATTTATAAATCAGAACGCAATGTGCAAAAAAAAAAGGCTGTGTTTTACTGTTACGGGATGGAGCCCGTTGAATATGGGGGAGGGGAGGGCACATAGGCATTGCTATTCCAGTCACCTCACTTTGCAATCCTTCAGCAGCTCCTCCTGGTGCTACGCTTTGCTCCCTGTCCCGGACTGAAAATCCAGTGGGAAGCACAGTGCAGCTTTCCCTGGGCACAAGTGTTTGTTAAATAATCACTAATGGGTATGCTGTTGCGTTTCTCAGTGTTCTATCACTTGTGTCATGGAGAAATATATACTTGTATCTGAACATATATAAGCATGGCAAACTGTGTATTCTGAGACTGAAGCAATGGAGAGCACATAAAAAACACGTTAATTTAGATATTTGAATCAAAACACACTCCTTTACTTCAGTGTGGCTGCCAATGCATCCCCCCTCTTCTGATAAATGGTATGAAACTGCACCTACCACCCTGGACTTGGCTGTACCTCCAGGGTCCACACAGCAAATGGGAAGCAAACACGCGACCAGCAAATGGGACGCAAACACTAGACGCAACTCATGTCAATTTGCAAGAGCAATTATATCTTTATTATGAGCTAAAACATAGCATCTGGAATTGCACTATGCATGCTGCACTTGTATTCATAAAAGACCCCTACTGTCCTCTTTACATTAATCATTGGTTTCCAAACTGTGGGACTGAAGGGGCGGGGGAGCTTCTAACATGAATATAAAATGAATTTTAGGAGAATGCTAATTTCCTGTCTGGGAGGAACACATATCTACTTTTTCCATATACTTTTGGAACTATAGCAGAATAATTGATGAAGATAAAGAGTCCCATTTATCAACATTCTCATTTTCTCTAAAACCACAAATGCCAAGGGACTTATTAAAAAGTACGATACCCCCCACCCCCAAAACCAAAGATCTTCTATCTGTAAAAAGGGCAGCTGCCACTGACTTCTATATAACCTCGGCAGCTTTTAGATGGTGTATTTTTACCTTCTGATTTGTCACAGTTTTGATGCATAATAAATGGTGAAAATCTCGTTTTCTTGTGAAAAAATCATATTTTAGAGCAAAAAAAATAAGAATTGTGAAAACAGTATAACAGACAGAAAAACAATGCAATAAGATATGTAACTTCTGGTCATTTAATTTGTTTTGTTTGTAAAGTTATTTACAAATGGGTAAAATACCTTTGATATGTTATTTCCTCACAAATTGCCAGGTTGTTTGTTCTGCTCTAAGCCCGCGTGAACCTGTGGTGCATACACCGACACATGGATCAAAGCACTGGAATGTAACTGCTCGGAGGGTCGGGGCTGTTTACTTGAAGATGGAGAAAATCTGCATTTGTCTTGGGCAGAGAATGCTGCATGGTCCATTTGCCTTGTACAATAGAAAAATAATTTTCCTATGCCTCCTGACTCAATAATATCAGTTCAGAGCCTTGTGACCAGAGCAATGCTGGAACAATTGAAATTCATTTTTTAGGGCTGTTATCTATTAAAATATTTCCAAAGTGGAATATTTTGGGTTACAATGTAGTCAAATGGCACTGGCACAAAAGACAGTTCTGACAGAGTGCAGCCTTGAAAAATGTATTAAATTTATTAGCATCCAAGCGGTCGCAGTAAATCAAATGCGTTCTAATGAGCTAAGAGGATCTCTCATTTGCACATAGATACAGTGAATGCTCTGACACGGCGCTACTCCAAAGCAAGACAACTTGCCTTGAAATCATTTCTAGCACTCCATTAAACCCACACAATGCACCCTTTCTGCTTGCTTAAAATAGTTTAGGCTATTTTGCAATAACATTATTAAAGAAAGTGATATGGGACCTGTTATCAGGAATGCTCGGGACCTGGGGATTTCCAGATAAGGGATCTTTCTGTAATTTGGATCTCCATGCCTTAAGTCTACTAAAAAATAATTTCAGCTAAATAAATCCAATAGGATTGTTTTACCTTCAATAAGAATTAATTATATCTGGAATCATATACAATGTACTGTTTTATTATCACAGAGAAAAAGTAAACAATGTTTTGAAACTGTAATTATTTCATTTAAACATCGAGTCTATGTGAGACGGCCTTCCCATTTCTGGATAACGGATTCCACATCTGTATATTAAAGGAGAAAGAAAGGTAAAAACTAAGTAAGCTTTATCAGAAAGGTCTATGTCAGTGCTGTCCAACTGGCGGCCCGCGACCCCCCTCTGTGTGGCCCCCCACCTGTCTGGCTGCTTTGATGGCTTACTCTTGTGTAAGCTTTAAATGGTATCAGTACTGTGATTAACTGCCCCCCCTGCATGGTTATTACCTCAGATTCAGTCTGTAATCCCTCTGTATTGTTTAAATATGTAATCCCCTGTGTTGTTCACACCTTTTAATCTCTGCATTGTTCACCCCCTGCAGTGTTCACACCTCAGGCTCAGGCTGTAATCACCCATATTGTTCCCCTGTTCACACCTCAGGAGCAGTAGAAACCCACAAATAATCCCTGCACACTGCAAAAAGAACATATACTGAGGTGGTACTTCAATTAAAAAGTTTTTTAATATATAGTTATTTTGCAGACTGTAGGAGCAGTGCCAGCATTGTGTCACTGTAGGCTGCCTGTGTGTGCCATACACACACGCATCATAGGGCAAGCAGAGTATGGCACACACAGGCAGGGTAGGGAAGGCAGAGTATGGCACACACAGGCAGAGTATGGCACACACAGGCCAAATATGGCACAAACCAGCCAAGAATGGCAAACACAGTGAGAGTATGGCACACGCAGGCAGGGTAGGGAAGGCAGAGTATGGCACACACAGGCAGGGTAGGGAAGGCAGAGTATGGCACACATAGGCCAAGTATGGCACAAACCAGCCAAGAATGGCACACACAGTGAAAGTATGGCACACAGACAGGGTAGGGAAGGCAGAGTATGGCACACACAGGCAGGGTAGGGAAGGCAGAGTATGGCACACACAGGCAGGGTAGGGCAGGCAGAGTATGGCACACACAGGCAGGGTAGGGAAGGCAGAGTATGGCACACACAGGCAGGGTAGGGCAGGCAGAGTATGGCAGGTTTTTGCTGTACTACAACCATTAATATGGGTATGGTCATGTGATAACATGGGTGTGGTTTCAAGTGGGTGCGGTTTCAAAAAGGGGAGTGGTCAAAACTGGCTTCCATTATCGGCCCTCCACCACGTAGGTCGGAAAAATTCCGGCCCTCGGTACAACAGAAGTTGGACAGCACTGGTCTATGTAAATACAGCCATAAGCACTCACAGAAACGCTGCACTGACTTCTCTGAAAAAAGATTAGTTGTGTCTGTAATTCCTGTGCCAGAGACACGCAGCTTTCTGTTCTCTGCTCTTTCCTGCTCCCCCTCCCTCAAGAATGCTAAGAACTCACTCCCCCCCCTTTAGGAATGTGGATCTGAGCCAATCAGCAGGAAGCTGACTCCTAGGGGGACATTTATTAAGGCACAATTTCATACCTTGCGCAACAATTTCGTACCTTGCGCAACAATTCCTTACTGTGCGACAAAATTGTATTGTCGCGCAGAGTACGAAAGTTTCGGATTCATTTAAGCTTCGTTATCGTGACTTTCCTTGGACCAGGTTGGAGCTGCAGAACGTTAAGGTAAACCACCCCTTTAAGGGAGAACAAACCACCCTAAGTGGAGCTCCCCTTTACAACCACATCATTCCTACAGCCAAATACAGAACAGCAGCATTGATAGTTGCTCTGTTTGAGACCATATGGTATTTGAGGCTCCTCCCAAACATAAGAGGTTGGTCTGTGTCCAGAAACATTGATAATAATTAACTGATAGGTCCTTCTCAGCCTTGTGCTTTTTAACCTTTTACCATCATAGACCTTAGTAACATAGTAAAACAGCTACATTTATAGCCAAATACTTGCTGATAATGTGATAAAGCCCCTGACATATTGCTTAGCCTCACGAATGCCATCATACGGTATTATCAAACCATTTGCTATGCTTTCACTCTGTACATTTCTCTTCTGAACTAAATTTGCAAGCATAAGATCCTTATTGTAATCCTTTAAGTCCTGTTTAATTTGCCTCATGAACAGAACATTCCCAAGCTATGGTAAAAGGTTTGCAAATTACAGGCTTTTAGGCAGGTTTTCTGAGATTGTCAGATTTTTTTTCAGCACACAGCCATAGCCACTCACAAGTGTATTGTAGTTTAGGGCTACTGAGATCCTTCAGTAGATGCTGCCACTTTTTTTTCTTTAGAGTAAAGAAATGTTCTATTTTGTGCTTTTTTTTTAAGAAAGTAATGTATGTATCTATGGGACCATTACCCTGCATTCTCATCAAAGAAAACCATCTATTAAAGTATGTGTAGAATGCTTCAAATGAAGTGCCCAGCAAGGCAGTTCCCATTCTGCATTTCCGTTTATTTTAAAAAAGAATATATCTGACATGTTTTGTCTTCCTTTAGCTTGAATAAATAACCCTGGTCTGTTATAATAATTATTTGATCATTTAGGTAAGCATTAGAGGAATAATTTGAGCTGAATGTTATGGTAAATTACAACCAGTTGAGAGTAACATTACAGGTTTACAGGATAGCCTGTTATCCAGAAAGTTCCAAATTATGGAAAGGCCGTCTGCCATAGACTCCTTATAAGCAAATAATCCTAATTTTTGAAAATGATTTTCTTTTTCTTTGTAATAATAAAACAGTAGCTTGAACTTGATCCCAACTAAGATATAATGAATCCTTATTGGAGGCAAAACAAGCCTATTGGGTTTATTCAATATTTAACTGATTTTTAGAAGACTTATGGGCCTATTTATTAAGGTACGACAGGTACGAAATACAAAAAATTTGTATTTGATTGTACTGTGCGTATTTTCTGCGACTTTTTCTTATAGTTGCGTGACTTTTTCGGATTTTGCGCGACTTTTTCGTACTTAATTTCGTACAAAATTTTATTGTCGCGCCAAGTACGAAAGTTTCGGATTCATTCAAGTTTCGGTATCGTGACTTTCCTTGGGCCGGGTTGGAGCTGCAGAGTGCCATTGAGCCCTATGGGAGACTTTCCTTGGGCCAGGTTGGAGCTGCAGAGTGCCATTGAGCCCTATGGGAGACTTTCCTTGGGCCGGGTTGGAGCTGCAGAGTGCCATTGAGCCCTATGGGAGACTTTCCTTGGGCCGGGTTGGAGCTGCAGAGTGCCATTGAGCCCTATGGGAGACTTTCCTTGGGCCAGGTTGGAGCTGCAGAGTGCCATTGAGTCCTATGGTAGGCTTCCACAATCATGCACAGAAGGATCACCATTTACGATCATTCAGATACGAAAATTATGTGACTTTCGGATCGCCAATATGATATTATCGTGACTAATACGATTTTTTCGTAAGCTTTTTCGTGATATTTGCGATCATTAGAAATGATCATATTTAATCAGAATTTTTCCCATTTCGGGATTCAAACTCGTACTTACCGGAGATCCAAATTACGGAAAGATCCCTTATCTGGAAAACCCTAGGTCCCAAGCATTCTGGTTAACAGGTCCCATACCTGTACAAGTTTGAGTCATTTTTTTCCAGACGCTAGAAAAAGTTACCAAGCCATAGCTAAAAGCTCATGGTATATAGACGTTGCTTAGTGCCATGGTATTTCAAGGGAACAGTTGAATGCCCATCTCTGCTGATAGCAGCTTACTGTTCACTAAATAGTACAGATTCTTTCTATGACTTTTATATTCCAGGGTTGCACTTATTTAGCAGCAGAAGCAGCTGCCATTGTTTCCTGTTATAGTAGGAGATGCAGCGGTCTGTGGAGGATAATTTTTGGTTTCTTATTAAAATGTTCCAACATCTTAGCCATTAAGCCTAAGACTAAGGACCCCATGTAGGCACAAACGTGTCAGGCTGTATTTTACAATATGGTAAAGGGTGTTGAAACCATTTAATAAAAAAATAAATAAAAAAATGAAGCAGCAGCATTTTTTAATGAGGTCCGTTTTGTGCCAGCCTATTTATCGCAAGAATCGAACTAAGTAACTTCTTAAAGGGGACCTGCCACCCTAAGAAATAATATCAAATTATTTTCTATTGTGTTTGTCAAGCAAGATAAACATTATACATAATATAAATTATTTACAACTTGTTTCCTTCAGTCTCCGAATTTACAATTGCAGCAAGCAGGAAGGAACCATATTGTGGACACTGTTAAGGCAAGCTTTGCATTATGCCAAAATGTTGTTTATGCTCTAGAATCTGGCATCTGATGCCCATGCCCAGGCTACACAATTATAGGTGGTGAGGAGGGAGGGGGAATGTGAGGAGGGCAGTAACATCTAGGAAGTGCAGAATCGGGCAGGCAATATACAAGCGACAACTAAGGTTTTAAATACATTTATAACAGGTATGGATTTTCTAATACAAAAACAGAATTTTACTTTTATTATACAACTTTTAATGTCTTGGTAACTGGTCCCCTTTAATCTGATGGTCTGGGGCATGGGTACCTGGATACACTGAGTGATGAGTCTACTTTAAACCATTCAAGTGACTTGATTCCTCCTTAATGATTTGCCGGCCTATTTATTGCAAGCATTAAACTAAGTAACTTCTTAAAGGGGACCTGCCACCCTAAGAAATACTTAAGAACAGTGGTTCCCTAAGTATGTGATGGTAAACTATCCTGTCATCGTTTAAGTCAATGCAGCTCCTTAGATCCGAAAATTAGATGCATTAAATCTATGATGGCGCACCAAAGAATGAAATGAAATACTTTGATTATACTCTCCAGGAAGCCATCCAATAAATATCCCTCAAAAAAGTCACACAATAGGCCAGAAGGTGCCAGACGAACTCTTGTGTCGCTGCAGAAAGTGGCCTGGCATGTATGTGTGCCTCAGTATGTTTGTGTGCACCGTGAATCTTATGATCCCAGGGGTGGCCCTTAATTCTTAAAATGGCAATTTTCTATTTAGGCTCACCCAATGGCACATACTACAAAAAAGTATATTTTTATGAAAATGGTTTATTTAGATGGAGCATAACTTTATATATAAGCTGTTCTATGCAATATTTTATTATGGATACCTAAAATGTTTGGGGGTATAGTTTTCCTTAAAAAGAATATGAATAATACTGTATAACAATTGTAAATCTACAAAAAAATGTCTGAAATAGATAAAATTTTGTATATTATAATGGCCAAGTCAAAGTTAGGATCTTTGAAGCGAGTAATTCATGCAAGATTGAACGTATCACTGAACTGAAACTGTTCTAAAAAGAGGAAAAGGACAGAATAGAGGATCTCTAAACTAATGTACCTGACTGATTAAAAGAGTGTTTGGTTGAAGGAATTGCTGCTGAAGCACGTAATACAATAGCCGACATTATATTGATATGTTTTTAAGGCCATAAATATTATACTGGCTGTTATTTATTATATAGTATTTAAAGATATCGTGGGGACCAGGGTTGGACTGGGCCATCGAGACACGAGGAAAAATCCCGGTGGGCCCCAGAGGCCCAGACCCGAACACCGGCCAGCGCTCTCCCTGCCCGACTGTTCCTCCCCTGATGAGTTAAATTTATGCGCGCTTGGGGAGGACGTAGGGTGGGGGACTCTGCGGGTGTTTAGGGGGGTCCCTGCTGGGGGGGGTTAGGGGATGCGGCAGGCGGGGGCCCTGCAACTCCCAGTCTTGCCCTGATGGGGACGCACCTTTTTTCACACATATATGACTAAGGTTGCTTTGAGAATAAGTGTTTGTCTTTCAGGAACCAGGAAGGAATTTTACCCAAACCTAATGCACAGTTATCAAAAACTACAGGTTCTTTTCCTTCCATCCTCTCTTCCATTCTTCACTTCACTGCCAAGGGAAGAATTAATTTTTAATTTGATCACAATTCATTTTTAATTGGTTAAATTAATAATTCTAGTCCCACAAGGGAATCAGCAATCAAGATAGATGAAGATGAAAAGACTGATAGATAGATAGAAAAATAGATAGATAGATAGATAGATTGATAGATAGAGATAGTAGATAGATAGACAGATAGATAGATATGCACACACACACTCTCACACACATAAAGGACATTGCTATTCTGGTATTTACGGTTATAGATTTTAGCTTTCCTGCCTCATTGAACATGTGCAAAACAAAACATCTTTGCTTATTTCCTCACTGTCTACTATCTTTACCCTCATAAATTTAGTAAATTATGTGTCACCACCGCATATTAAATGAAACAAAATTTTCTGAGGAGTCAAAATGTAATGCACTGTCTGTGAAATGGGTGCAGAAATCTTTACGGCTAATCTGGAACATGATGTTTTAAATCAACCAAACACCTTGACAACTTTGTACAGATGTTATGCGCGCAGCTATTCCTTATTATGAATAAAAATGACATATGGTATTCTGTTGTACTATTCAATAAATACCCTTTGGAGCTGCCTGGAAGGCATATGCAAGGTCCTAGAGAAAGGGAGAAACACAGTTTGCAATGTGGCAACTGCCCCACAACAACATTTATAAAGTTTATAAAGTGCACAAACTTATAGTACTATTAAGTACAATACCCAAACAACATAAAATCAGTGTCATGCATGTGATCAGAATATGTGATCAACATTAAACCCTTACACACAATACTCAATGCAGTATATATGAGTAAGTTTATCCAACAAAACTGATTTATACACAACACCATAAAACATTGGTCATGTTAATATATGATATTCTTGTTTGTACAGTTCAATGATAATAGGGTCCATAATAATCTAAGCATGATTAAAAAATATATCACAAAGAATAAACAGAATCCACTGACTTTTATAACATACAGGACCCATTATCCAGAATGCTTGGGACCAAGGGTATTCCAGATAACGGGTCTTTCTGTATTTATATCTTAGTTGGGATCAATTACAAGGTACTGTTTTATTATTACAGAGAAAAAGGAAATCAGTTTTAAAATTCTGAATTATTTGATTAAAATGGAGTCTATGGGAGATGGGCTGTCCGTAATTTCGGAGCATTCTGGATAACGGGTTTCTGGATAAGGGATCCCATACCTGTACTAAATTATCAATGCATGTACTATCACTATTACTATACAGGAAAGTTCAGCAGCGGTTTAGGTGTTGTTAAACTAAACTAAACCCCAGGACCCCAACATCCTTCATATTGGATGTTACCAACAATTGGGGGTTAAGTAGAAAATCAGACAAATGACTAGCAGATATTACCTACTGATTGGTTCCTATGGTGTGTTAGACCTTGTAACTTTTAATACCTTTTCCTTTGTAACTGACCAATATCCCAAAGTAAAAAATGACATAGTGACAATTATTTACAATTTGTTTGACTAAAAAAGTGTTTTTTTTTCTGCTAATCCAGATGTTGCTGTGATTTATCAATGTTCTCACTACTTCTGCCAGAGTTTACTCAGCTCAACATCTATGCAGCTTAACTCTTTTACTGCCAAGCACGTATGGCATACGTGCTGGCAGTAAAAGGGCTTAAACGCCAACGACGTGTCTCATACGTCGTTGGCGTTTAAGCGCTGCCCTCTGCAGCGGCGGCTTGTGCCGCCGCTGCAGAGGGCTTCTAACAATGACAGCCCCCCTGGGCAATGTGCCAGGGGGGCTGTCATCAGGGTCCTGCGAGCCGATCGCTCGCAGGACCCTCCAGGAAGCAGCAGACGCGATCGCATCGCATCTGCTGCTTCCTGCTTCCTCTCTCTCCCCCAGCGCCGGCCCAAATGAGGAAGGAGGCGATCGGTCTTCAGGAACAGGTAAGGAGTTTTTTTTTTTCTTGCATTTACACACTTTTACACACTTATACACACATTTACATACATTTATACACACTTACATACATTTACACACACTTACAGCACACATTTTAGCATTTTTTTTTTTTTTTTTCATTTTTCACACTTTTATACACTTATTTACACTCATATACACACTTACACACTATCACACAACTTTTACACATGTACACACATGTATACACAAACACTTTGGGTTTTTTTTGTTTTGCTTTTTTTTTTTTTTTTCATTTTACCACTTTGTTTTTATTTTCTTTTACCTAAAAACTGTTTATTTTGACAGCGTAACTATTGGATCAGATATTCTGGCCACTAATTACACTGTCATGTAACTTATTTTGTTGTTTCACTGATTTGCACAATTTTTGTGGTTTTATCACATTTTATCCCTATATAAGTGTTCCTGATCTGTTTTTAGCGTAGCTTTGCCAGGTGTAACTTTGGTGTACAAAAATAACTTTACCTATTTTGAATTCATCAGAATGTGTACTTTCCAAAAATATATGGTTTTCTGGGGGTCACTGTATAGTTAGGGGGGGTTACTGCACATAATACACTGACAGGGGGCTCTGTGTGCAAAAGCTGAGTTGGCAGGCGAGAAATCCTTATGCGCTATTTTCATTTAGGGTTCAGTACATACTGCAGACTTTGGTATATCTATGCATATTGGGCATCAAACTGTTCAGTAGGCCTCTGGTGTTCCTATTTGGGGTGACTTGCCTTTGTACGCAAGAAATTGTGTGAGATAAATGCGGCAAATTGCAACATTTTTAGGCGATTTTCTGAAATGTCATAAAAACCGATAACTTTAGGAAAGCTTTGCGGCTTGGTACTTTGGTGTAGAAAGGACTCTTTACCCTTGTTGGATTTGTCAGAATGTGTACTTTCCAAAAATATATGGTTTTGTGGTGGTCTCTGTATAGTTAGGGGAAGTTTTGGCACATAATACACTGACAGGGGGCTCTGTGTGCAAAAGCTGAGCTGGCAGGCGAGAAATCCTTATGCGCTATTTTCATTTAGGGTTCAGTACATACTGCAGACTTTGGTATATCTATGCATATTGGGCATCAAACTGTTCAGTAGGCCTCTGGTGTTCCTATTTGGGGTGACTTGCCTTTGTACGCAAGAAATTGTGTGAGATAAATGCGACAAATTGCAACATTTTTAGGCGATTTTCTGAAATGTCATAAAAACCAATAACTTTAGGAAAGCTCTGCAGATTGGTACTTTGGCGTAGAAAGGACTCTTTACCCTTGTTGGATTTGTCAGAATGTGTACTTTCCAAAAATATATGGTTTTGTGGGGGATCTGTATAGTTAGGGGAAGTTTTGGCACATAATACACTGACAGGGGGCTCTGTGTGCAAAAGCTGAGCTGGCAGGCGAGAAATCCTTATGCGCTATTTTCATTTAGGGTTCAGTACATACCGCAGACTTTGGTATATCTATGCATATTGGGCATCAAACTGTTCAGTAGGCCTCTGGTGTCCCTATTTGGGGTGACTTGCCTTTGTACGCAAGAAATTGTGTGAGATAAATGCGACAAATTGCAACATTTTTAGGCGATTTTCTGAAATGTCATAAAAACCAATAACTTTAGGAAAGCTCTGCAGATTGGTACTTTGGTGTAGAAAGGACTCTTTACCCTTGTTGGATTTGTCAGAATGTGTACTTTCCAAAAATATATGGTTTTGTGGGGGTCACTGTATGGTTAGGGGAAGTTTTGGCACATAATACACTGACAGGGGGCTCTGTGTGCAAAAGCTGAGCTGGCAGGCGAGAAATCCTTATGCGCTATTTTCATTTTGGGTTCAGTACATACCGCAGACTTTGGTATATCTATGCATATTGGGCATCAAACTGTTCAGTAGACCTCTGGTGTTCCTTTTTGGGGTGATTTGTCTTTATCTGATCTTTATCAAGAAATTGTGAGAGATAAATGCGGCAAATTGCAACATTTTTATGCGATTTTCGAAATGTCATATAAATCTGCAAACTTAGGAAAGCTTTACAGCTTGGTACTTTGTAGCAATAAGAAATATTTACCCATTATAGATTCGGGGGGATGTGTATTTTCCAAAAATATATGGCTTTCTGGGGTGAATGTACTTTTTTTGTAGCATTATCCCACATAAAGGATGTAAATGTGTTGATTTTGCAGGAGCTGAAATGACAGATCATATGGGGGTATGTTCCCATTGGGGCCCCTACATGCCACATACTTGGGTAAACCTATACATATTGGGCATCAAACTGTTCAGTGGACCCCTGGTGTTCAAATTCAGGGTGTTTTATCTTGGTACCTAATGCTATGTGGGAGATAAGATGCTGCAAAGTGGAAGCTTTGAGGGGATTTTTGGAAATGTCATCAAAATTGCTAACTTTAGAAAAGCTGTGCGGCTTGGTACTTTGGAGTAGAAAGACATGGGTACCCATTTTAGATTCGGGGGAATGTGTACTTTCCAAAAATATATGACTTTCTGGGGTGAGCGTACTTTTTTGTAGCTTTATCCCACATATAATGATGTAAATGTGTTGATTTTGCAGGAGCTGAAATGACAGAAATGACAGTATATATGGGGGTATGTTCACATTGGGGCCCCTACATGCCACATACTTAGGTAAACCTATACATATTGGGCATCAAACTGTTCAGTGGACCCCTGGCGTTCAAATTCAGGGTGTTTTATCTTGGTACCTAATGCTATGTGGGAGATAAGATGCTTCAAAATGGAAGCTTTGAGGGGATTTTTGGAAATGTCATCAAAATTGCTAACTTTAGAAAAGCTGTGCGGCTTGGTACTTTAGAGTAGAAAGACATGGGTACCCATTTTAGATTCAGGGGAATGTGTACTTTCCAAAAATATATGGCTTTCTGGGGTGAGCGTACTTTTTTGTAGCTTTATCTCACATATAATGATGTAAATGTGTTGATTTTGCAGGAGCTGAAATGACAGAAATGACAGTATATATGGGGGTATGTTCACATTGGGGCCCCTACATGCCACATACTTAGGTAAACCTATACATATTGGGCATCAAACTGTTCAGTGGACCCCTGGTGTTCAAATTCAGGGTGTTTTATCTTGGTACCTAATGCTATGTGGGAGATAAGATGCTGCAAAGTGGAAGCTTTGAGGGGATTTTTGGAAATGTCATCAAAATTGCTAACTTTAGAAAAGCAGTGCGGCTTGGTACTTTGGAGTAGAAAGACATGGGTACCCATTTTAGATTCGGGGGAATGTGTACTTTCCAAAAATATATGACTTTCTGGGGTGAGCATACTTTTTACTAGCTTTATCCCACATATAATGATGTAAATGTGTTGATTTTGCAGAAGCTGAAATGACAGAAATGACAGTTCATATGGGGTATGTTCACATTGGGGCCCCTACATGCCACATACTTAGGTAAACCTATACATATTGGGCATCAAACTGTTCAGTGGACCCCAGGCATTCATATTTAGGGTGTTTTATTTGGTTACTTTATGACCTGTAGGAGATAAGATACTATAGACTGGAAGCTTTGAAGCGATTTTTAAAAAAAATCACAAATTTTGATAAAAACCAATAACTTTAGGAAAGCATTGCGACTTGATAGTTTGGAGTAGACAGACAGTTGTGCATATTCTGTATTCCCCAGAATCTGTTCTTTCCAAAAATGTACAATTTTCTGGGATAAACCTTCTGTTAGTGGAATTTTGGCCTTGAAATCCAAAGTATGCAGTTTTTTTGGAGCAGTGCTTTGGGAATTTGGTAGTGTACTGCTGGGAGTTTTTGACCTATACAAGTGAGAAATCTCCATAAAACTATATATATTTGGTATTGGCACGTTCAGGAGACATGGGACTTTCCAAATCAGTTGTATATTCGTGCATAAAATAATTTTTGTTTCTAGTATGTGTGATTATATTATGGAAAATTTGATTTTTTTTGCATTTTTAGACATTTAGAAGCCTATATCTTGTTACAGAATTGGAATTACACAAAAATTCTACCATATTTTGAAAGCTTAGGTTGTTCTGAAAAAAACGATATATTGTTTTCCTTGGTAAACTAAAAGTCCCCCCGAGGAAAGGCCCCTAAATTGAAACAGTGCAAAATGTTCAAAAACTGTCTGGCAATACAAGTTCCGCTTTGACCAAAATGGCTGGCAGTAAAAGGGTTAAAGGTGAACAGAATCATTAGAACCAACGGGTACTCCAGCATTTCTTGTATGAAATATTTCTAAAGGGTAACTTACTTATTTGACTTTAATATAACCATTAAAAGAAACTTATGGGAACCAACTTTTTTCAAGAATATTTTTGTTTGGACATCTTCACCCCATGAACATTCACACAAAAATAATTAATGTGGAAGAGCAAAAAAGTGAGAAAATGTACTTAAAGGAGAATTGGCAATAGCTTAGTCACAATAGTTCCACCTAGAACATTATATTTGTTCTGCAGAATGATTATAGCATTTAGCACTGAGCAAACAGCCATAGAATCTCCATCAAAGTTTGGAGGGGTGGCAGATACCAACTTTTTTCTGTATGAAATATTTAAGGGTTAACTTAAGGGTATAACCATTCAAAAGTAACTCATGGGAACCAACTTTTTCAAGAACAATTTCTTTGGAAAATGAACATGTGGAGTGAGAGATTACTCCCTTACCAAAGGTCAAGCAAGAAAAAAAACAAGGTTTCTCAGATTTTAATAAACCTGCCTCTATAGTTCTGGTTTGGAGGGGGTGCTAGACACCTGTTTTAAACGAGAAATTTCAGATAGAATTTTTGTCAAATATTGCATCAAATCTGAGCAAAGAAAATTTGTGGTATGTGCCAAATTAAGACTGGAATAATATTTGTTATGGTCAAGATTTTGTGTCCATATTAGAAACACCTCATACTTCCCTGGCCCCTATTATAAGGTGATCGATCATTCTGCACACTGACTGCTTTTTGTCACTGTGGCTTCCTAGCTTTACATGCCTCTGTTCCAAATGACATCTCAATGTCCTCATTGTAGGTGGATAAGTGAGTCGATGTCTTGTGTTCAGTCTTAGCTTGATGTCCT
Source organism: Xenopus tropicalis (assembly GCF_000004195.4). Lineage (NCBI taxonomy): Eukaryota > Metazoa > Chordata > Amphibia > Anura > Pipidae > Xenopus > Xenopus tropicalis. Next base: position 99,939,338 of record NC_030683.2, read on the forward strand.
CTATATAGAAGAGTTGGCTGATTGTAGTTAAACTCTTGAACTTGTATCTGTAGCCAGTCCTTGTGATTATCTGGTTGAGGGGGTTCAGGGCAGAATAGCAGTGGACATGCTGCTTCACCTTAGTATATGCCCCATTTAATGGCGAGCTTTCTTTCTTTGGCTTCCAGTGTTGTTGTCCACAGTTCCACTGAGTTTTTAAGGAAGCCCCTTAGTGCCCTGTTGACTTTGTATAGCACCAGGCATTAACAGATCCATGTGTGTGGCATTGAGTCATAGGCTTTCCCGTAGTCAATACAGGCTGGGAACAGGTCTGTCTAGACCTTGAGTCCTGTGAGTCCTATGAGTTTGATGCCTGATTGAACTTTCCATGTTTTGGGGAGGCAGGTTATTGCCTGGTAGCTTGAAGGTTCCATTGACTTGTCTGGGTCTTTTATGATCAGCACTATCCTTCCTCATGTAAATCAGTCTGGGTGTGAGACTGCTGTGTCGCTAGGTGTTCATTCACTGCTGTTTCTTTAGCCAGTAAGTGTGTGCATCATGTCTGAACCAGGTGTTCTTAACCAGCTTTTGGATGTCTGCTACTGTGAGGTGCTGTGCTCTGCTCTCAGGTCCTGCAGAATCTGTCTTACGGTATGTATCTTCTCTTTCTCTTATACTGTATATACACACAATAATAAAATCTACCCTACCAGGCAAAACAACACCATGATGGTATAGCTATGATAAATATGTTCCTTAAAGGACAAGGAAAGTCTAAGTCACTTGGGGGTGCCAAAATGTTAGGCACCCCCAAGTGACTTAAATCGCTTACCTTGTACCCCGGGCTGGTGCCCCTGTACAGAGAGAACAGCACAGCCCGGGGTAGCAGCGATCGCTTCCTTCTTCCTACTCGCACGCGCATGCACAGTAGAGTGAAAAGTCGAACTTTGAACAGAGAAGTCGGCGTTTCACTCTACTGCGCATGCGCCTGTCCCGGACAATTGGCTGCAGCGTGAATAGGGAAGAAGGAAGCGATCGCTACAGGTACCCCAGGCTGGTGCTGTTTTCTCCTAACGGGCACCAGCCCGGGGTAGAAGGTAAGCGATTTAAGTCACTTGGGGGTGCCTAACATTTTGGCACCCCCAAGTGACTTGGCAAAACACTTGGCAAATTGGCACCTGGGCTGTAACTCATGCCAACCAATAAGAAGTTTGCTTTCATTGTTCTCCCTGCAGCTGGCTGGAAAAATCAATCAAAAGTTGGTTAGTATGGGTTACTGCCCAGGTGCAAATTTGCCCAGTGTTTATAAATGAGCCCCAGTATGATTATTACAGTCTGTGCACTCAGGACAAAGGGCATAGGCTTGAAAGATTGTGAGCATGGAAAAAAAATCAAGGGCCACATGGAATCTATTTCATACAAAATGCTTTAAGTTAGTTAGAATATAATATTTATTTGTATGGGCCAGAACAGTAAAGAGGCCACTGTAGCCTCAGTCGTGATTCATTATACACATTCCCTAAGCATTCAAGTTGGGAAAGTCCTAATTTTCATGAAGCAAAATGATTCCAACTACTGTATGAGCTGTTTAAGGGCCAACTAGAGGCCCTCCTGTCAGACAAATGTCAGAACACCAACAATATATTTAGCAATGTTCCTGCTATTTAGAAACAACATTAATGCTTAATGTGCCAGAGAATTTGTCTAACAGTGTGACCAGTCCTGTTGTTAACAAACCACACGTATTATTCAGTTTTGTGCATTTAGAAATATATATTCAATTTGTATTATTGCAACAAGATTACCACTGCTTGTGTTATCTGCATTTCCCCAGGATTTACTCAATTAAGCAAGAAATTGATTTTAAATTATACTTATCTTTTTGCTAGAAGGTCATGGCGGGGTCACATTTATTCATTTAAATATAAGTAAAAGGTAATTATTTTTCTTAATGTCTACTAAACTGGAAACTGCGATGAAATATATGTAATTAGCTTATAATCATGCCACGCTTATTACCTTACAAATTAGATCAAGACACAACTGAGTATGATTGTGCGGTGTAGACCAAGGATGCGTAACATGTGACGTTCTAGATATTGAATAATTACAACTCCAACATTCTCCAGCAGTTCTTCTTAGAATCTGGAACATGCAATTCATAAGCATATGGTGAGAATGAAGATGTTTGACCTATAATGTGCAGTAAGGGAATAATTCACCTTGCTGATAACCTTGGTGAAAAAAAATACACACACACACACAAATAGTAAATTGTACAAATATATAGTGAATAAAGTACCCGCTATTGTATATATATATATGTATATATATATATATATATATGCATCAGGAGAGAGCCGGCACTCACGTCAATCGGGTCACAATAGCCTGGGTGCAGGTCCAAGTGAAGAATTAGATACAGCAGCGAAGAGATCCACACTCACAGGACTTATAGAATTAAACTGGTGTTTATTGAGAAGACTCTCAATAAACACCAGTTTAATTCTATAAGTCCTGTGAGTGTGGATCTCTTCGCTGCTGTATATATATATATATATATACACTGTATATACACAGCAACAAGAGATGCCTCCCCTTTAAGCAAAACAGGGATTCTTTGTCCATATATTGCAATATACTTCAAGCTGGTCATGAGGTTGTGACCAAAAAATATATATAGACAACAACAAGAAATCCTCTGCACTCACCCATTATCAATATGTATAGGACATTAAGGGATATATTTATCATGCTGTGTAAAAAGTGGAGTGAAGCATTGCTATGAGCAACATCACTGATAATGTTTTACTCCACTTTTTACACAGCATGAGAAACATACCCTTTAGACATTCTGAGCATTACGCTACCGAGAAATGCCCTCCCCTTTAAGCAAAACAGGGATTGTTTGTCCATATATTGCAATATACTTCAAGCTGGCCAACTACGTCAAAGTCATCCCTTCTGGCCAGTCCTACACTGACTTATGTGATTCATAAAAATTCTACTGCTTCGATATACATGCACAGAATGTCTTAATGTCCTATATATATTGATAATGGCTGAGTGCAGAGGTTGTTGTTGTCTATATGTATTTTGTGGTCACAACCTCATTGCACCCCCGCCTAATGGTTTAAAATTTAGTGGTAAGTACAACTTTCCCTTTTTTTGCTATAGTTTATACAGGAGCAGTGGCCAGCTCCATAGCTCCCACCCTTCCCAGCTGCAGTCAGGTGATCCCAGTGGAGCCAATAAAAGGGCAATCATTTGGGGGTTTTAACCTTGAAAGCAAGTAAGTTGCAGGTAAAACATAGTCCCTTTGTTAAATGTAGATTAAAGCAGAATTCTTAATGAATCGCATAAGTCAGTGTAGGACTAGCCAAAAGGGATAACTTTGACGTAGTTGGCCAGCTTGAAGTATATTGCAATATATAGACAAACAATCCCTGTTTTGCTTAAAGGGGAGGACATTTCTTGGTAGCTTAATGCACAGACTGATATTAATGTCTTAATATCCTATATATATTGATAATGGGTGAGTGCAGAGGATCTCTTGTTGTTGTCTATAAGTATTTTGTGGTCACAACCTCATTGCACCCCCCACCTAATGGTTTAAAATTTAGTAGTTGAGCACAACTTTCCTTTTTTTGCTATAGTATATATATATATATATATATATATATATATACACACACACACACACACACAATTCCATTATGGGATGGATCCATAACAAAATATAACATAACAAGACTTCAAACTGACTACAGGAAGAGCATATGTTTTGACTAAGGGACCTTTAGTTATAACTTTACCTCTAAATTTTCCAAAATGTAATAAATAATCTAATATAGAGTACTTAGCATATATTAATTTACGTTTTGTTCTATGGACCTTCTTGAACCTTAATATGAAGGCTTTACTGACTCAGTTTGCAGTGTTAGGCTTGACTAAGCTGCCATTGATTCTCAGACTGGCTGGCCACAATTTGCTTATCACTACCCATAGCCATCCTGTTGTAGTATAATCCTCCAGAAAATTGACAGATTTTCATGTTTGTAGAATTATGGCATTAACAGGATGATAGAAAATTTTTTTCACAGCAGGAAAAAGGACTTGTCAAAGCCTGTGCAGAAAGATACCATTAACATATTGTTTAGCATATTTATCATAAACATATTATATAGAATATTTATTCTCCTAAACTAAACAAGCCTTTACTAAACACAATTCAGCAGTCCTTTTATTGGTGGTGAAGGGTTTATGGATTTGGTAAAAAAATAGTAGCCTTGTTGATGTATATTCAAAGCATTTTAGAATATAATAAGACATTGACCATGAGCAGGAGCATAAGAACCAAAGTGCTAAGGCATATAAATATGCTCCCCATAGAGCCCCTATGCTTAGCACTTGCACCACAGATCATGGCCAGGCTACTACGCTCTGTGCTAGATTGAAAGTACATGTTAAGGTGCATCTCCTGTTCCTTGTGTTTCCAGGCACTTCTGGCTTGTGTGCCCTGGCTGATGTGCAAGCTAGAGGTGTCCCAGGACACCTTTTTGCCACCTAAATTATGTCCCATCTGTATGCAGCATTGCCAATTGTAAAGAGGGAGCCCTGTTTTTTAATTCCAAAGAGGGAGTAAGGAGCAAAGTGCACAAAGCATGGTTTAGCATCTGTTTTTAACTTCTGTGCATCATTCAGGCATGCAATTGCTCTCATTGATGTCTCGCTCTGCACCTCACGCTAGATTCATCATCCACCATAAAGTGCATAGTGCAGGAATACCCCAGACAGTAGTACTTACTGCATGAGCACTATGGGACATGCTCTTGTACCCATTAGACCGAGGGCACATGGAGCGCTGGCTCTGCTGCTTTCAGCTTGAAAAAAAACCCACACAGGCTGAGAGCAGTGGAGCCAACACTCTGTGTGCCCTCAGCCTAAGTGCTTTTAAACCTTTGTCTGAGGTTTTAGCAAATGATCCCATTTTTATCATCAACTTAAAGAAAGTCTTTAGCAGTCTTCCTTAGTACACAACTTAGTTATTCCTTGACAATTAAGAGTGGGTCACTAAATCACTCAGTTAATATTGCCTTGGTTCAATGATTTTTGCAAAGCATTTTTATACCTATATGGTTGGGGCAGACCTTCTCCTCCATACAGTCGTCTGTAATTGTTAGTGTTGCTTTACTCTACTGCCAAATGATCTAACAGAATACAAGTCAGGTTCATATAAACCTCAAGAGAAATGCTCAGTGTGTGTGTCAAGTCCAGCTGATAATAAGCTTCAAAAATAAGGTAACATCTTTGTAGTCTGATCCAATTTAAAAAAATATATAGAGAATTTTACAGCAGAAAGAACTAGTTGTTTTTTCTAGTTGAGGGTACTTTTTTAACCAAGGTCTCATCTTACAGTCATCATCCAGACCTCACTTATTTTTAACATTGTTGTTATTTGTCCTTTTTACATTGCTCCAAGACATTTGCAAAATAAAATATAGTGAACAATTCAGTACTGAAAGAGAGGAGGCTTCCTTATGAAGAAGCTGCCATGTTTTAGAAGCAAGGATTTCCCTTACTTTGGCCAGATTATCCAGTGAACTTCATAAGTGAGAACTTTTAGAAAGGCAGATTTAATATTTCCATTAATTGCTTTTTCTGATTAAAAATAAGAAAACCCTATTCACTTATGATAGACACCCCCAGTGAAGAGAACTGCTAATTTTGTTCCCAGGCCTGGTGCTTCTGTTAGGAAAAATCTAACAAAATGTTTTGTTACCTGGTTCCCAGTCAGACTGGGAACAAAAAACAATTTTGGATGGAGATCCTCTTTATGAGCAAAACAATGTGAAACCTAGAAAGAAACTGGGACTGGGAGTTACAGGGGCAGCTAATAACCCCTTTGATATGCTATTTTATGTCGAAATTGATGCAGTAAGAAAAATCTTTAGTGATCAATCTTCAAATCAGAATCTCTTATTTCTTTTACAGTAACAAGGCCAAATGAGGCACTGAGTGATCATGATACGGAATGTACTGCAAACAGAAACTGACAATACATCTGCTATTCTAAACAGGGAGGAGAGGTTCCTACAATTAGAAAGTATTGGTGAAAGGAAATTGATAAAACCTTGTTACTATGTTGTTTTGTTGGATAACGCTTCATCGAGCAGAACTACAATGCTTCTCATGTGGCTTTGGAAATAAAAAAGATAGTAAGTGTAGGGGATCAGAGAACCCTGTCCCCTGTTTCTCAGTCTGTGAAATCATCCAGCCTAGCTACAGACTGGGGAGGAACCCGATTGGCTGGATGTAGCAGTGCACCTCTGGGAGGAAATGTGCTCAAGGTTTGGAGCCAAAAGTCTAGGGGTGGGCCCAGAAGTTGATAAAGGGAGCCTCTGTTGTTTTTTTCAGTGTTGGAAGAGAGATACAGAGTGAGCAGCCAGTACCAAGTGTTGTGAGTTGAGACTGAAAAGAAAAGAGTCTGCAGGGCTGCCAGTGACTACAAAGTCCTCTGTTGAATCTCCTTGTGTGTCCCCTGGTGATAACAGGTATTGCTCGTTTGCCTGCCACGTGGGAGCAGCCACCTTTTTTAAGGGGAAGGTACTCTGGGGCAGGTAGCGCTACCTGGGGGGACTTAAGAGCTCTTGGGGAAGGGATTGAACTGATTTAAGGGTTGGGGTCTATCTGGATCCAAGTTGGGACTGGGCACCTACAGAGACTGTGCCAGCAGTGGATATACTGCACAGGTTCCTCAGGGCAGGAAATTCTGTTATCCCTAAAGTTGTTTTACATTCTATTTCAACAGTTATATAAAGTTTTATATTGCTGCAAAACTGTGTGTGATTATTCTTAGTGGAAAGTCCCATGTGGTGTGTACCTCAGTGTCCACTAGGTGGAGGCACTGTGCTACATCCCAGTTCCCAGAATCTTATAATTCTAAGAGGGCAAAATCTCCTGTACTAAGCAAGTAAAACAGCCAACTTAATTGAGTGTGCCAAGAAAGGGTTACATAAGTTAATGTACAAAATTCATTTCCAGACCCCCACTTATGTGTTAACCCCCATTCTGCCCTTTTGCAAGCCATGCATCTTCTCTTCTGCTGCAATAGAAGGTTACCAACCTTTCCCTAAAAAAAAAAAATAGTAAGCGTTAATAACTTAAAACACACCTAAGCAGCACACACATGATTTATATAGAGCATGTGTTATTGGGGCTGAATTACCTATATTAACAAGTGCTAAACTGCACTACAGCATTAACTATAGTTTTGGATAGTCTACTACACATTAGAAAACTTGGTTGCTATGGGAAAACAGACTGGTTCAGTTTAGTTTTTTGTGATTATTATAGAGTCATCTATGGTGCCATCTATATCTATATCATTTTACCTTATAAGGGCTCTGGCACACGGGGAGCTTAGTCGCCCACGACAAATCTCCCTGTTCGCGGGCGACTAATCTCCTCGAGTTGCCATCCCACCGGCGAAAATGTAAGTCGCCGGTGGGATGGTACACGCTGCGCAGGCGATTTCGGCAAATTGGCGATTTGCCGAAATCGCACCGCCGCGTGTGCCATCCCACCGGCGACTTACATTTTCGCCGGTGGGATGGCAACGGATGGCAACTCGGGGAGATTAGTCGCCTGCGAACAGGGAGATTTGTCGCGGGCGACTAATCTCCCCGTGTGCCAGAGCCCTAAATGTCTACAGAGTATTTACATTTGTATAACACTCTGGTATCACCACACTGATACCACCACACTCTCCATAATTAGCATTCCTTATCCTTACCTCAATCACTTTGCAGTTTGTAGCCTGGCAATCAGACTGCTGTTGATCTAGATTAGAAGGTAAAACCATGGACATTAGCAAGTGAGTAATAGTGTAAATGTTTTACAACACAAAAGACAGGTATAGAAAAATAAAAAACAAAACAATGACATCATCATAATCATTTAGCCTTAGATTCAAAGTACTCTTTGGCCACTATGGTGAGTGGAATGGCACAGACCAATTTCTAATTATTATTTCCTACCAAAGTGTTTCATCACTGTATCTCCACAGATGTTGGGCTACAGTTTCCAAAATGCTTTAACCTTTCATTGTACCCATTGTATGCTTTAATTTTAAATTCCACCATCTTGGGGCATAAAGTAATGAAATACTGATCCACAACAACCAAAACGATTAGTTTTTGGTTATTATGTCATCCCTAAGCATTATGTTTCCTGATATTCCAGTTAAAGGTCCAGGTACTAGGGATGCCCTGAATTCAGGATTCAGCCAAGATTTTGCCTTTTTCAGTAGGATTTGGATTCAATGTGCCTGGCCGAACCAAACCCAAATCCTTAAAATCATGTGACTTTTTGTCTCATAAACATGGAAGTTAAAATTTTTTCACCAAGCGAGCAGTGCGTGGTTGTCTTTAACCCTTCTGTGGCCTTATTTGCATATGCAAAGTGGGATTAGGTTTAGTATCGGCCGAATCTTTCACAAAGGATTTAGGATTCAGCCAAATCCCAAAATAGTGGATTTGGTGCATCCCTACCAGGTATAAAAAGGCAACTAATAGTGTGTAGTAAGAGCTCAGGAAGCCAGGATATATGTTAGAGGGGATGTAAACCATCAAAACAAATGAATGTAAAATGTAAAATGTGCTACCGGCTGTTTATTTTGACTGACTCTCTACAGTTGTGAGAACATTTTGTGATGTTGCTTTCCTTGGAAAATGAAGCTAGTAAGCAGAGTCATCTGATGTTTCCCTGGTCAGTTCTAAGCAGAGCAACATCACAAGAATTTCCTTTTCTCAGGAAGGGGATTTTCAGATGACTGTAGCTTAATAGGCTGAAATGAACAGCAAGTAGCGGCGTTGTTTCAAATTTATTAAAAATCTGTCATAGTAAAATTGTTTCATCTGTCGGAGAAGCAGGCTAATAGAGCCCACACTCTGGTCGGGGAAAACAATTCTATTTGGGTCAGAAAGTGCTCTAGAAAGTGCTATGCTACCTGAACCAGGAGGAAGCTTCCAGTTTGGGTAGCCATATTGGTACTCTAAGCGTGTGAATAATAATTTGGGTCCCAGTTTGTGCATTATGTGCATGTGTGTGACCTAAGTATTGTTTCCCCTTAGTGGAGTTTGGCCTCTGTTAGCTTAAGGTATCGCCGAACCTACATTTCCTCTAGGGGGGGAAACCATTTTACTAGAAGAAATTCCCTATAAAGGCTGCTAATATTGCAATGTCCTTAGAAAAGTGCTCTGAGCAATTTGACATTACTTTGTTATGAGACATTGCCTGTATTTGAAAATCTGTTTAGGACCTTCTCTTGATGGTAGGTACTTATTTCATTTTTAATGAATTCAAGAATGCTTTTGTCATTGCAAATCCATATTACAATATAGTTGTAGAGACAGCTGCATGGATCACCGAAAGAAACATATTTCATTAAAACTAGGTGGATTTTTTCTTTAAATACAGTATTTAAAAGTGGCAACAGGACTTCCCTCAGTTAGATGAGGCTAGATACCAATATCTCCTCCAGGGACAGGTACATACACACTAAGTTCCTAAACAGAGTATACCTGACACCTCACAGGCTGGCCCAAATCTACCCGGGATATCCGGATGCATGCCCCAAATGTAACATTGAGCAAGGCAACTACATGCATATTTTTTTGGGACTGCACAGAGATCCAAAAGTTCTGGACAGAGTTACTGGACTACAGTACCACAGCACTAGACCTTCCAAATGTCCGCTCTCCATCACTATGCCTACTTGGACACACAGAAGGACTATCACTCAACAAGTTTGATGAACTATGTCTTCTCCAAATCCTACACTTTGCCAAAAAATAAATCTTAATGACCTGGAAGGCAACGGCTCCCCCAACTCTGGGCTTCTGGAAAAAATTGATAAATGATACCCTTCCCAGTCAAAAGCTAACATACCAGGCTAGGGGATACACAGAAAAATTAAACAAAATATGGGACAACTGGATGAAAGACACACAACAACCATGAAAACACACACTGGATACAACAAAAGGGCCCAGAAATATGGACTAAAGACAGAGACATGTAACAAACGAACACAAATTAAAAAAAAAAAAAAAGACTCTTTATTACAGATACAAAATAGGACCATAGAACAAACATGAGTAAAATTCAGGAATGCACTAGTAAAACAAGGAAGCCCAAGCACCCCTTCCCCTCCCTCCCTCCCCCACCTATACCACCCCTTCTTCCCCACATTTCTTTTCTCTTTTCTACCTGTTTGCTTTGTTGTTGTTAAAAATTTGAAAAATGCAATAAAGAAAATACAGTATTTAAAAACAAATGTACATGATCAAGAGGCTAAGTGAACCTCATCATTATATCTACAGTAACTACCATGTCATTTTGCCCTGACACTTTGAATATAGCAATTCACCCAGTCTTTTAACAGGAAATATGAACATGTCTCAAACCAGCGCAGAACTCCCTAGATACGTCAACATGGGAAATCAAACATTATCAAAGCCAAAGCTAACTCAGAAAGCAAAAAAGAAAAAGTGACCCCATAGGACATTCTATCCAGCTACTACATCATTCTAGAATTTTTTTTCAAGTTAGTTCCATGTTCTCATTGGGTTTCCTGCTGGAACTAATGCTGTTTTCTCTGCTATTTCTCTTTTCACTTTATTAACTTCTCAGCTGCGTCTCCTACAGAAATATTTAATACTCGACTGACACGGCCATTTTTAGCGGTGCTACTTAAATAAAAGGCAGGAAATAAAGTTTAATAACTTGTAATACAGCTTTATATGCAAAAGGCCTAATTCATTGTTTTAAAAAGAGAGAAATAATTCCTTAATGCTGTTAAAACGTTAATACAATTTTTAGGGCCACATTTACTAATCCACGAACACTCCTTGCATATTTTCGGCGACTTTTTCGTTCTTTGTGCGACTTTTTCGTACTTGTGACAAAATTGTATTGTCGCGCCGAGTATGAACGTTTCGGATTCATTCAAGCTTCGTTATCATGACTTTCCTTGGGCCAGGTTGGAGCTGCAGAGTGCCATTGATTCCTATGGGAGGCTTCCAAAATCATGCACAGAAGGATCAAAGTCGGAAAGGTTTTCCCGCTGTTTACAATCGTTCGAAAATTTCGGATCGCCAATACGATATTATCGTGACTAATATGATTTTTTCGTGATATTTGTGATCTTCAGAAATTATTGTATCCAATCTGAATTTTTCCCATTCGGGATTCAAACTCGTGATTTGATTAATGTAGCCCTTAGAGTAAATTTTGAGAATAAAAAAATTGAGCATTAAGTTGTTGTTATTGAAGTTGTCATTCTTACACAGGATCTTGGATATTTTAAAATACCATGCACTATTTCTGGGGGGAACAATCTCAACGCATATAGGTGCAGTTTGGCTGAGCACCCTGCAATACCATTGTACAGTCAAAAGTTGGGCTCAACAATAGGCAACTTTGCATCTGATCAGTAACCCATGGCAACCACTGAAATATTTTATTTCATCTACCTGCAGCGGGCTGAAAAAAGTGAATCAATGGTTGATTGCTATAGTTACCATCTAAGTGCTAATTTGCTACATGCTAATTTGCCCAGAGATGCCATCTATTGTCACAGTCTGATGGCATCAGCAGTCCTGAAAATGACTCAGGGTTTCACCTGTCTTCTGTTTCCATCGGTCGGAAAGAATTTGTCGGCACAATTTTGTCATCCTCATGAGTGACTTTATTGCACAATTCCCAACTGTCCAGCCCATTGGCTGACTACTCTTATATATCTGTTCATCTGTGAAATAGGAGGTGCATTCATGTTCTGAAGAATATGGTGCAGACTTTCTCAGTAGATGAAACAAATGCTATTTCAGATGATGAAGTTCTAGCAATGTATTAAAAAAGGTAGATACATAAACAGATAAATAGATAGATACATGGTAGGGGTTCCTGGGTCTTATATGTTAACAACAGCTGAAGGGCCACAAGTTAGACTTACTTAGGGTTGCAACCTGGATGGTATTTTACCAGCCTAGCCGGTAAATCACAAGCTAGGGCTGGCACTGGTTTTACAAATTTACTGGCATTGTACTAGCTGGTAAATTTGTAATACCCTATAAATCCTTCCCTTCCCTGGCCCTTTTCCCCTGCCAATAACCCTTTTATAACCATGGGTCACCCTCTGCTCCACCTACATCCCTGTCCATTTCCTGGCCCCATCCACCTTTACCTCACCTAGACTGTCCATTTCCCACCCCGCATTTCATAGCCCTGCCCAAAATGATGTCATGACCCACCCCCAACCTGAAATGTGGCAAGCCTAGACCTACTTTACTTGCCCTGTTATTCTACAAATAACAGAGCAAGCAAAGTATTTTTATTTATTTTTTTGGCAAAATCCTTTCTCCACTAAGGGTGGCTCTGCGATAGATTTTTGATGGCTGTTAAATACTCAGATATTTAATTCTGGAGCAGCTTATATCTCAATTATTGCTTCCCTCGGAAAAAAATATTTGGGCATTCCCAGCAAGGATGTGGCTGTGGTAGCCAGTTTACATGGTTAGTTAACATAGTGCTACCTCTGCACGCCAGCATTTACTGTGGTGACTAAAGATCAATTATTTACTCAAATGCAGGCAATAGGGTTTTAAATAATTAACTGTGGTTTATAATGCAATCTGTTGTTTAGCACATTGTAAAACCTTCATTTGGCTGTTACTAAAAAAAATCGCTTAGCCACCCATTTAGAATTTTATATATTAGTAATATCAGTGTACTTTTTGCCCTGACAAAGTTCCTAATTTTATTAAGAAATTAATCTAGCTGCAAATTAACCTTTGTAATTGTCTTCCAAAGGAATCAGTTTTATATATTACTCACTTTCCCAATGAAAAATGATGGGAAAATTCTTGTGTAAGACAAATGTCACTCTCTTTTTTTTAATGAAAGTTGGGGAAGAATTCACAAAACTGGTGGAAATTGTAGTCTGAAGGAATAACCCATAAGTACCAGCCAACAGTAAGCTTAATGAAAACAAAGCAGGTATGGTGATCCAACAAAATGTTAGATAAATATGCACAGGAAATACTCCCAAGCTTATTTGAGGGGATTAGAAACCTGTTTTTATATTCAATAAATCAACAGAGCAGATACATCTGGCTCTGGCTTCTTCTATGTCAATATCCCAGTCCCTGTCTTTATCTTTTAGGAGAACTATACCCCCTGGGTGTTAAAAGCCCCCTTAACTATCACTGCCTAGACCACCCTCACCTCTCCCTTATCGCATAGTGTTAAAGTTTAAATGCTTTCCCTATAGCTAACCCCTAGCTAAAAATGCAGAGTAGCGCAGCAGCGTACAGTACCTTGCTGACATCTTCTTACCAACTGAAGGCTCTTCAGGTCTCTCCACCGAGTGCCGGGATGCTATAGGTGCAGCAAATGAAGTTTGTTCCCTTCTGAACTTAACTTTGCGCTCCAGAAAAATCCACATTGACATATTGGCAACTAAGCTCAAAATATTTCTTGCAAGACCTTTAATTAGTGGTTTTGCAGCATGAATAACATTATACAAAAAGTAAATCTAGTTATGTAAAACATAACATTTACTCAAAATCAAACCATATGTTTTTTCACACATAAAAAACAAACAATTTCCCTTTTGATTTTCTTTGAGCCAATGCAATATGGCTTGCACGGCAGCATTAGGAAGAAAAAAAGTTTTAGGGAAATTCACAGAGGGGCACACTGTCACACAATATGATTATAATCCAGCTTTTTGTTAAAGTGACAGATTATGAAAACATCTGTTAAATTTTACCATATGCAAAGAACACATTATCCAAGCAGATTTTACAGTACCTACATAGCAAGACAAAGTGGATTTAATTGTTTAAATTAGCAATATCAGGTTTGAAACAGAAATGCTGCTTAGCGAGCACATTTTCTTTTCTTGTGCCAGGTTTGTTGGAACAATTTTCAAGCAGCTGAAGTTGTGATACCTGGAAGTGTAATTCCAGGAGTTACACTTCCAAAATGTGATATGGGGAGGGGGTGGGGTATCACCTGGGGTTGAACCAAGCTGGCAATATAGAAATACTCTTCATATATTCATAATCTTCATTTTTCAAAGGTAAATAACAAATTGGACTTGTTTCTATCAAGACAGTTTGTTCTAGTATCACCAAGATTAATTTTGTTCCCTTTTCACAGCGATAGGTGTCCCAAAGAGCAAAAAGATGCTGCAATTTGTAATTTTTTTTGCACTTTGCAGGCTCCGCCCTTCATTGTGTAGCACAGAGACCTGTGGCTTCCCTCATTAAAACAGTGCTGCCCGTGTAAGTTAGCACTGTATTTGTGAGGGGCAGGCGAGAGGCACCTACCCGCCCACTACATTGCGTGTCAGTCAGACATGCAAGGCACAGAGCGGCACAAAGTGAATCCTTTAGCATTCCTGTACTTGTGCCTCTGGGGTAAGAAAACCCCTCTTTATTGATCGATTTATTGATTTTCAGAATACAACAAACCATGGAAATTACTATTCAGCTTATTTTCCAGAAATGTTTTTCTGGCAGGTTTTTTATTCTGTAATTTGGACCTTAATTATACAGGTATGGGATCCCTTATCCGTAACCCGTTATCCAGAAAGTTCAGAAAAGGAAGTTACGGAAAGGCCATCTCCCATAGACTCCATTATAAGCAAATAATTCAAATTTTTAAAAATGATTTCCCTTTTCTCTGTAATAATAAAACAGTACCTTGTCCTTGATTCCAACTAAAATATAATTAATCCTTATTGGGGGCAGAACGAGCCTATTGGGTTTATTCAATATTTAAATAATTTTTAGCAGACTTAAGTTATGGAGATCCAAATTATGGAAAGATCTCTTATCCAGAAAATTCCAGGTCCTGAGCATTCTGGATAACAGGTCCCATACCTGTACTAAAAAAAACACTTAAACAATAATTAACCAACAGGATTGTTTTGCCACCAATATGGATTTATGCAGCATAGTTACCATCAAGTAAAAGGTACTGTTTTTCAGAGAAAAAAAATAAAAATGCAAAAACTAGAATTATTTGTCTAAAACTGCCTTTCCATAATTCAGAGCTTTTTAGATAAGAGATTCCATGCCTGTAGGAGTAGTTGACCACAGCAGCCATTACTTATCTTTCTTTTCAGGCACCCTAGAAACTAATTTCAAACTGGAGCATTTCTGGAAAAAAAATTTGATTGCAAATTTTTTTCTAGCATATTTCTGAAACACTTGAAAAGCAGCCATGCTATTAAAGTAGTAGTGCTTCTAAAGGAGTAATAGTAGCAGTAATGGTAGCAGTAGCGCTATTAAAGTAGTAGTGCTTCTAGAGGTGTAATAGTAGCAGTAATGGTAACAGTAGCGCTTTTAAAGTAGAAGTGCATTTAGAGGAGTAATAGTAGCAGTAATGGTAGCAGCAGTGCTATTAAAGTAGTAGTGCATTTAGATATTGCCAGAGCACTCATGCACCACTATGGGGAGTAGCAAGTCAGTACAAAATATCCTCAATGCTTCCACCTTTAGTGGTCGGGATCCCCTACAGCAGACGTGGATCAGGGATATACAGTATATAAGCCGATCCGAATATAAGCCAAGGTACCTAATTTTGCCTAAGAAAACTGAAAAAATGTATTAACTCGAGTATAAGCCTAGGGTGGGAAATGGAGCAGCTACTGCTAAGTTTCAATAATCACAATAAAAACCAGTAAATTACATCAATTGAGGCATCAGTGGGGTATATGTTTTCGGCTCGAGTATAAGCCGATCCGAATATAAGCCGAGGTACCTAATTTTGCCTAAGAAAACTGGAAAAACGTATTAACTCGAGTATAAGCCTAGGGTGGGAAATGCAGCAGCTACTGCTAAGTTTCAATAATCACAATAAAAACCAGTAAATTACATAAATTGAGGTACTACCCCATGCTCATTGCACATTGGCAAACTGGCAGCAGACCCAGTCCCGGAGGACACGTTAGGGGGAATAAGTTTTGCGTGGGCCAGGGCACTGGAGGGTCTGGTTGCAGGTGGCCTAATTTGCACACAAAGGACAGAGGGTGCTAGTCTGGAGGGACCCATGGCACCCGACTCGAGTATAAGCCGAAGGTGACTTTTTCAGCACATTTTGGGTGCTGAAAAACTAGGCTTCTACTCGAGTATATACAGTAATATAATCTGATACCCTTGTCAGTACTGCGGTCCCTTCACTAAGGCAGCAAAGCTTTTAGGAGACTACTCCTTAACTATCTTCTCCTGGTTGGAACCAAGAAGCTGCTCTTTCTAGCTAGATACATACTGACTCACATTCACTGAATGTGCTAGAAGTAACCTGCTCTAAATAACCTCGTTCACAGGGTCCCTGCTCCCCGACTTCTCTAAGGGTGGCGGTTTCCCTTAGGGCTGAACACTTTTGGGCCGTGTGGATCCCAGGGTTCCTGGAGCACATCCACATAGGTCAAACGCTGCAGGCCAAGAAGAAAGATCCACCCCTTTGCAAACATTATGTTAGTGAGTGTGGTAGGTAGTGGTCTAACCTATTGGCAAATAAGGTACAACATATAAATAGGAAAATAGATACAATGGCTTTTGCCAGGTAACAGGAAAGTAAGGAAGTTTCATTACAAAAACTGTAATAAG
Organism: Xenopus tropicalis; assembly: GCF_000004195.4. Classification (NCBI taxonomy): domain Eukaryota; kingdom Metazoa; phylum Chordata; class Amphibia; order Anura; family Pipidae; genus Xenopus; species Xenopus tropicalis. The sequence goes on from NC_030683.2 coordinate 99,955,999, forward strand.
ACCCCAAAACTCCCAGAAATGTGTCCAAACTTTACATAACCTGCCAAATTTTGTAACATGGGAGTGGTATTTAGGGGGTGTGGTTACACAATGGGCATGGTCACAAATTTAGCTGAGCTACACGCTGCATTTCTTTTTGTTTCTTTTTGTATTTTTTGAAGGTTGGGAGGTATAAAACTGGACAGGTGGCAACCCTAGTAACAAACAAGCAGGCGTTAAAGTAATGAATTACTGGAAATACCTTTTTTTTCTTGTCATAGGGCAGGCCCTGGAATATCCTTAATGTGGTACATCAGGGGTGCCTGCAGGTCATGTAGCCAGGCATCATTATGGGGATAGTGGAGAAGCCTTTGATCCTCTTCCCTTTTCCTGACCACAAAAACACTTATTAGCTGGACATTAACACTTTAACAGTAGTAATAAAGCGGAAGATTTAGTTGATGGCACAATGTAAAAACTAGTGTTTATGGTAGCGAATATTAAGGAGCGTGAATCTTTGTAGTAACAGGGGTTTTGATAATCTGAAACATAATGAAACATTTTATTATTAATTTCCAGCAGCAATAAAACTGTAAAACAGGAAAACATAACAACATAACAAATCATAATGAAATTTATAATTGCTGGGGGGGTGGGAATGAAATAACAACTGGAGCCAAAAACATTAAGCTGTTTCTGAAATATAATCCATGTCATCTGGATTGGTTTTCACTAAATTAATGTCCTTTCTCCAGTTTCATGAATCTAACCCTTAAAAGGATTCTCTGGTGACATTTTTATAATACTATTTACTTGTAAATACAGCCAGGCTTGGATGGCAGGGTTCTGGGCTCCATATAACTGGCAGTTGTTCTGTGAGCGTGAGTGACACATTATTAAAATCAAATTGGGGTTTTTGTGTTTCTTATAGAAAGCACTAATATTTTGCAGGGAGCAAATGTACCTTTCAGAGGATCAAAAAGAGACATTTAACTGAACAAGTGTGTATGTTGCCGGGTACAAACAGGGGCATGTGTCTGCAAAATCTTTCATTCACAGGTTCAGAAAATCAGACATTCATTCAGAGCAAAGACAAGCAAGCATTCATTGTGTAAGGTTTTACTTTGAACTGATCTACATTTGTCTGCCAACGTCCAGTTGGCCCATAAGAACAGTTTATTATTTCATTTGCCAAATAAATCAGTGCTGACTAGTGACAGGACTCAAGAGCCTTAACAAGGTAATTAGAGAGTAAATCATTTGAGTCACTAACCTTTCTTTAGTACAAGAGAATACACATGTCTAAGTTTATCGGCTGGGGCTGTCCAACTGGAAGCCCACGGGCCTGATGTGGCCCTCAAAAATAATTTTATGGCCTCAAGTAAGCCCAGAGGCTACACTGACTTTACAATATGACATCATTAATTTTAAAAAATATATAGTGACATTTTCCTATTTCCAGTCATAATATCCACAGAGAAAGTATAAAGGAATGTATAGTGTACCTGAAATCTTGTGCAAATTATTAACTGAAGTTGAGCTGCTGAAAGGTGTCCGAAGATATCCAGAGATGGCCAGATAGAGAGACAATAAAGAGAGAAATCTGATCATCATAAGAAAAGGAAAATGTTTTTCCGCTTGTGATTATTCCTTTTGTATCTGATTGCATTTTGTGTATCCTTTTAAATATATGGAAATAGTTTACTTGTAGTCCACCTAACTGATGGATTTGTGTTTTTTTCCAACCTCAGCTACAGTGTCAGATCAGGTCAGTTAAGGCATGTTCATACATCATTTCAGAAATTGCCATACTACTTGCCATAACTAATGCAATCTCTCTAGAAATATATAGGTAGGGTATCCCTTATCTGGAAACCCCTTATCCATAAAGCTCCGAATTACAGAAAGGCCATCTCCCATAGACTCCATTTTAATTAAATAATATTTTTTTTTACATATGATTTCCTTTTGCTATGTAATAATAAAACAGTACCTTTTACTTGATCCTAACTAAGCTGCATGAATCCATATTGGTGGCAAAGCAATCCTATTGGGTTTATTTAATGTTTAAATAATTTTTTAGTAGACTTACAGTATGGAAATCCAAATTATGGAAAGATCCCTTATCTGGGAAGCCCTAGGTCCTGAGCATTTTGGATAACAGGTCCCATACCTGTATAAAAAAAGAATAAAGTTTAATAATAATGTATTACACTTCATTTTTTATGCTTTTTTGTTTCCTTGCTTAAAATGAGACGATATGAGTTAAATAGCACCGCAAAATGAAATTTAGATAATTAATGTTCCGAGTGATGTCCTAAGACTAAACTGCAGAAGATAAACCCTACTGATTAAGTAGAATATTTCTCTTGTACACTTGGTCACAAAGCTCTGGTGATAGGAGTTTTATATATTAAGAGGGAGCAGATATTAATCTCTGAAAATGTAATCATCTGCAAATGTTGTTTACACTATTCTAATAGGCATATTAGTAAAAGGTCCAAAATAAGTGTTTCATGAAAAATCCTGCTGTTTGTTGATATCAGCATAGCTTAGCTTATTTTTATAGCTCTGAATCCATCTTCTTGCATAATTTTTGATATTTCCCATTGTGTATATTACATTTCTTAATGCAACTAGCTTTTTAAAACTGACTGACTTTTCTATTCTCGCTGTCATTTTCTCCATGGCTCCTGCCATCACTATAATATATGTAGCCCTATTCTTTCCATCCAACATATATATCTTTATACCATACCTCCCAACTGTCCCGATTTTCGCGGAACAGTCCCTCTTTTGACACCTCAACCCACAGTCCTTACTTCTTACTTCTTACTGAAAAGTCCCTCATTTCCCTTTGATCTCCTGCACTGAAGCTAAAAAAGATACAAATTTAATTAAAAAGTAGCTTTTGGCAGAGAGCCCAGAAATCTTAACGAGCGTCATCTGCACTTATGTACAATGTTTCTCGCTTTTAATTAAATAATGGGCTTTTGGCAAAGAGCCCAGAAAGGTTAAAAGCCCCCCTGCACTGAGATACAATTGTAACTAATAAACTAAACAGGTCTCTTGGGGGAACTGAGACTTGCAGCTTAAAGGGCAATTTCACCTTTTTCAGCAAAACTGTAATAACACATAAAACAGGACCCCAAAACCCCCAGAAATGTGTTCAAACTTTAAATAACCTGTCAAATTTAGTCAAATGGGAGTGGTATTTAGGGGGTGTGGTTGCAAAAATGGCCGTGGTAAAAAAAAAAACTTGGAATATATATTTGCTAACTTTAGACCCCAGGCTGGAGCTCCTGTCCACTGAAAAGCTCACCAGCCCAGGGTTCTTTTGCTTAGAATTGTGTTTTTTTTTATTAGGCAAAAAAAATCATTTTTGGGTCGACATGTCCTTTAAAATGCAGATTGTCTATTTTCCATAGTGATTATACTGGCACGTCTGTGGTTAAAATGCCCATTATTTTATTTTGTCCTTATACTGGCATGTCTGTGGTTAATATGCTTGTTGTCGATTTTCTGTAGTAATTATACCGGGCATGCCTGAGGTATGTTTTTGAAAATGTGAGTGATATTTAGGGGTGTGTTCGGAAAGTGCATAGGGACAAAATATTTCCCCAGCACTGTGTGCAGCAGATTTTCATGGTTTATACTCTGCTTAAGCAGCCCCCATAGTTACACAATTATTTCCATAAGAAATCTGGGGATGGAGCTGGGGGGAGAGGGTGGGTAGGAGGGCTGCAGGCTTTGTGGAAGTGACAACACACACACGCTCCATGTGTCGTCACTTCTGTGGCACTGGTGCGTGTTTAGTTCCGGTGTCTAGGGCAGCATTGGACCTAAATATGCCCATGCCACCAAACAGAGCCTCCTGTTGGCTGCCAGTCCACATACTACTACTACTACTACTACTACACATGCTACTAATAGCTAATGACAGCCCATATTGTACACACCCAAGAATTTTCTGCATGCTTGTGCTGCCTTCCAAATTTTTTCACATTTGAATGTGGCTTATGGGTGAAAAAAGTGGGGAAGCATTGCTTCAAAACAAATCTGCCATACACACTACTCACTACTCACAAAATATTTAGTCTCCCTGCTGCTTCTGGATTTCACAAAAGCTTAGTTCAAAAATGAATAAATACAACAAGATGGTATAAATGGTACTTACTGAAAACCACAGTAGACAAAATAGCAAACGGAGCTCTGAGCAAATATGGTCTATGACCCTAACCCGTCTCAAAGTATCATTTATGTCAAATTATTATGCACTTATTATACATTACATCTAATGTTTACAAATGTATTCCTTTCCTCCTTTAGCTGCCGCTTTTTACATTTGAAAACTGTGCCAGTAAAATAGGCTTGCCAGCATTAGTGAGAACATTCTTGTGACCCACAGGGAATTACTGATCATTTAAGTGTGCTGCGAGGATTATCTTGTAGCTACGCAACCTCTAATTTTGCAGGCTAGTGACCTCTCTCTCCATGTTCTCGCTTGTTTTTGCATCAGGTATTTTTATTTTAGGTCACTGCATATAAGCACTGTATCATTGTCATTTCCACTGTTACTCACATGGAGATTCAACCAAAGCAGTTTTGCATATAGTTCCAAATATCTACAGGCCATGGCAAAAAAAAAAAAAAATACCCAACGAAACACAAATGCTTAAATTGAACATGAATTATTCTTTCATCAGCTTTCCTTTACTTTTTTAAAATAATCTGTTGTTTTACCCAAGCTTACTATGTTATGTACTTTTGTTGTGCAGTTTTATACTGCTAGTACCAGTGACTGGCTTTTTCAGCCAGCTGCAGATCGACCAATAAGAGCAAGAATGTGACTGGTTGCCAAGGATTACTGTCCTGGTGCAAATTTGCCCAGTGTTTATACGTGAGGCCCTAGTGAATGCTGCTGAGCTTGCTTAAAGTCTGATATAAGCAGTCTAAAACTGCTAATATTTTAGAAAACACTAAATAGAGAAAATTAGTGTATATTGCAAAGGTGCTCAGAGGAGCTCTTTAGGTAAATTTACATCAATTCCTTTTTTTCAGTTAAGATCACCTATAATTCTAATAAAGGATAAGAAAAGTTAAAACCGCCAGGGATGAAAAATGTGCTTACTTAATATCATAGGATGGTGCCCCCCTTCTTTATAATTTGCACCAGCTCAGGGTAGATCTCCTTATGGGCTGCAGCTCTTCTTCCCAACCATACATTGCACCTGGTGCATGTGCAGTCCCAAACAAAGTAGTCCAGCAGGTTGGCTATTATTCTAGGGGGAGTTGTAATAAAAGTTGGCAATGCAAAAATGTATGTCTCTGTGCAAACAAAGTTGTATGTAATGTCTTAATAAAAAAGTTGTTTGCTCCAAAAGATTATGCCACCTTCAAGCATGTCTTTAAAGTTTGCACTGCACAATTAAAATTTGCAATGCAACAACAGTCTAATGAAGAATATTACATTGCAAAAAGTAAATTTCAGTCTTATTTATTCCCCTTTTTTCTGTTTGCGACTTTTATTACATTCCCCCGTAGGTTTGTAGACAGAACAACTGTATAGTAAATTAGCTTCTGCCCTTTTTTGGTTTGAGACAAATTATTTTGATGATGCTCGTGGCCCATTTATAATTTGACAGGTCTTATGTTGAACGTAAATTGAAGGGGTTTTGGACAGTGGTATTCCTAGAATGGCCTTCATTTTTGATGTTTTTGGAATAATCTACTTTTTTATTGTTTGTTGAGCTGTCAGGCTTAAACATATTAACTGCTCTCTGGTTGCTAGTTGCTTAATTATCCCAGAAACCAGACAGCAGTTTGGAAATAAGGATGAAAGATTAATGTCAGATGGCCTGAATATAAAGATAAGCAATAAAAAACAAGAATAACAGTAAAACTGTAACCTCAAGCCAATCTGCTTTTTTGGTTGCTGGAGTCAGAGGCAGAATAGGAAGGTTAATAATAATGTGAAAACCATAAACAATAAAAAAGGGAACCAGTTGAACAGTTTAACTTGCTTAGGTCAATCTATGAAATGCTCAAGTTTACATAAAGGCAAACTTCCCCTTTAAAAAGTAATAGAAATCATTCTCTAGATGCCGTAGAAAACAGAATGTGATCAGCAATAAACTAGTCTTAGTACTCAGTTAGTGGAAGGTGTAAGAGACCACAATAAAGTGAGCTTTCTTTCAGTGTTCCCAATTTCACACAGGGCCTTTTAAGCCCTTTGATGAAGAGTTCCCATAACAGGGAATTGAGAGTTACCTCTGCATGGCGCTGTGCTATACCTGTCAGATACATTACACCCACTGCCAAAGCAGCACAAAGCAGCACAAAGCAGCAGAGATTTGTATTGCTGTGTCTGTAGTCTGTTTTCAAAGTTAAGTGCCTGTGTTTCAGCAAAAAGACATTAAGCAATGCTCTTCCCAGGTAGGAGATTGATATATCATGGTGCAATTATATAATAATAGTTTACTGGCAGTAATGAATATATATCTGATCCCTTTCATAATAAGCATCCCAAGCACCTTATTTTTTATCCTGAGCTCCAGAAAAGAAAAGTGTAATGTATAATGCTAGTGCTACTGAGTCAGTGATACAGCTTGGGGAAGCTTGCAAGTGCAAAGCAGACATTGCTATAGAGCTACTGATGCTACTAATGAGATACCATTACTGCTAAAATAATACAGCTGCTTTATTAGAGCAGAGGTTCTAGGTACAGTTCAAACCATAGCACCACCTGCAATAAGTTTGTATGTATTCTTCCCCAGCATTTCCTGGAACTCCAGTTTCCACCTTCCTACAAGGCAACTGATAAAACTAATTATAATAGGGACCTTAGGGTGGCTGTACACCATACGATTTGCTCATTTGGCGAGGTTGGCAACTGAGCAGAACTTTCTCCTGATCTGCCCACTTACGGTGGGTAATTGGGGCTAATTTGATCATTTGGCCCTAGGGAATAGGAGCCATCAGAACTAGGACTGCCTCAATGAGCCGATGCAGTCCTCGATTTGGTGGGAGAATCAAAACTGCCCAACTGACATCTGGACCATTGGAGGGCCCCATACACAAGCAGATAACCTGCACTGAATTGGTCTGAAGGACCCGAATCGGCAGCTTAAATCTGCCCGTGTATGGCCATCTTTGGATTGTAATGATGTATAATCTCAGCAAAGTGCTTTGGTATTATATAAATAAAGATAATAATACATATCATAACTGCTTTAGTCTTTATAGAGAATATCTCATGAAAACAAGTATGGCACTTTCAGTTGTATATAAAGAATACCTAATGTAAGCAATATAAAGCTTGACTCTTATATATGAAGAGAAAGTATACTCAGTGCATAAAGTAAGCTATGCCATCATATTTTGCTAATATTATATAATCATACTGGTTAATAATACACTACAGGTATAGGATCCGTTATTCAGAAAGCTCCCAATTACAGGAAGGCAATTTCCCATAAACTCCATATTAATTATTATTATTTCCTTTTTCTCTGTACAGGTATAGGAATTATCCAGAATATTATATTATCCAGAATGCTGGGGACCAAGGATATTCCGGATAAAGGATCTTTCTGTAATTTGGATCTCCATACCTTAAGTCTATTAAAAAATCAATAAAACATTAATTAAACCCCATAGGATGGTTTTCCATCCAATAAGGATTAATTATATCTTAGTTGGGATCAATTACAAGGTACTGTTTAATTACTACTCTAAAAAAGGGAATCAGTTTTAAAATTCTATATTATTTGATTAAAATGGAGTCTATGGGAGACAGGCTTTCTGTAATTCAGAGCTTTCTTGATAATGGGATTCTAGATAAGGGATCCCATACCTGTAATAATAAAAATAATGAAAAAGCCTGTTGGGCCCAGGCTGCCCTGATGTCTGATCTCTCTCCCGAAAGATAAGTAAGAAGGTGCACACGCTTGGGGGAGGGGATTGGGCAAGAAGCGGGGGCCCCTAGGGGGGTGTGTGGTCTGCAGGGCCCTTTTGGCCCCTGGGGTAATAGCCCTGGTGGGCCCTACAGAGGCCAGTCAGACCTTGTAATCCTTATTGTAGGCTAAACAATCCTATTGGTTTATTTAATGTTTAAATATTTTTTTTTTAAATTAAAGTAGGGTGATCCTGAGAGATCCTGAATAACAGGTCCCATACTTATACTGTAAGGAATCAGGAATATTTTGCTTTTAATACTATGTTTTAATGCCCTTACTCCTTAATGTGTTATAAAAAGTTTCCTTTAACGTCCACATTATGGCTTTGCAAAAAAGCTGAAAATATGTTACTGTCAACTTAAATATAGAATATAAAGCAGATGTGTCACTAATCATTAGAAAACTGCTACTACAAACATTAATATGCAAACAAGCCCCCCATATTATTCAACATTATGCTAGCAATAATATGGTGGAAACACATCTGTGATTTGTGATTATTGTTGCGCACGTTGAATTTATATCCATGTGGCCACAACCCCTTTGTGTCATTAATCAGTCATAGAGTGCAAGCAAAAATAAATGAGCATGATTGGGGGCCAAAGCAGCCCGTAACATAATTTAAGTCCTGTGAATGCTCTGTGTTCTACATACTGATATTATTTCTTGCGGCAGCACTTAGGCCTTTCTTGCCTTTTTTTGGGTGAGTGTGCTGCCTTCCCAACTCTCTCTCTCTCTATATATATAATACAGTGCCTTGTAGTAGATCCCAACTAAGATATAAACAATCAGGGTCAGACTGGGCCGGTGGGGCATCGGGAAAAAAAACCCGGTGAGCCCAAACCCATAAATATATACAAATATATGTATATATACATTAAAATGTTGCTTTTTCTGCTTTAATGGCATACTGCCACCCACTGTCTAACAAGCATTTACTACAGGGGGAAAAAATAATGGCACATACTTCTAAATTAGCCCTCCCCATGTGACTCCTGTTGGAAACATGTATATGGTAACCAGACAGCATTTGATTGGTCAATATGGAGTTTAGCTCCCCAAATTGAAGCATCAGTTTCCAATTGTTATGCATGTATTTGTGTGATACGCATGATGGACAAAGTACAAAATCACACAAAGGTACTGCTCCTATAAAGACTTCTTGTAACTTGTGCCTAATGCCAACGTCCCAGAATGGTCTGCTCTGAAATGATGTGCAATCTGCAAAATATAGGGCATATGGATGCACAGAAGCTGTGGAATTAACACATTCTTTGAGGAGATGAGGTCCTCTGCATACAATTATCAATATTCTAAGAACATTATGACATTTTGTGCATTAACCTACCATAAATGCCATCCCCTTTAAACAAAAATCCCTGTTTGTTTAAAGAGGTAGACATATTTGGTAGCATAATACACAGAATGTCTCAATGTCCTTAGATATTGATCTTACTGAATACTGGAATGTAAATAAGCATGTAAGTGGGGAATGTGGAAGGTAAGTATAAGTTCTGGGGCTCTCCAGAGGCAAGATCCACCTATGCCAAATAAACACAATACACACTCTATAGCCCTTATGCATTCTATAATTAATAACCCCACTTTGCGCTGAAGTGGGTGCACAGATAAACTACACCTTACATGGTATATCTGACAGAATTCTCAGAGGACACTGGGCAGAATACAGACCTTATTCCCCTTAAATTTAGCTATTTTCTAACCTTGATGAAGGTTTTATATAATTGCTGTTCATGTAAATAAAGCAATCTGCATTCCTTTGTAGTTCCACTTATTCAAAGTACTTCGTTTCTTGGAAGGTAAGCTTACTTATTTTTTTTAATCAGTGTTTCCAAGGACGTCAATGGAAATTCATTATCTGGTTTACTATATTGAGGTTTTTTAGAAAAAAAACACCCCAAAACTCTAATTTACAGTGCTTGGTGATTGCTAGTCATCACTTGCACAAAAGAACTATTATTCTGAAAGCGTGAAACCATGATCATTTTAACCCCTTCACAGACAGCCTAGCAGTCAGTTCGTTACTCTGCTATTACTTGGGCAGCCATTGGCTTCTCTAAGCTTCACATTTGTTAAAAAAAAAAAAAGTGATTATTACACGAAAGGAACTCTTTCAGGGCATACAAATTGCCACAGTGAACAAATCTTTATATAATAAATGTCCTTTTCTTCTGGTTCCCTTCAGCGCAGGCATGTAAGACGCTCTACCAAAACCAATTGCAGAGTTACTGTGTCCTACCTCACTTGGCACAGGGGCAGAGGTCTTATTTGTAAGGAGTTGAACCACACTTACTGCACTGTACATCCTTCTTCCCTTTCCTGCTTTAGCTATGGAGCTAATAATGTGCAAGGGTCAACAGGGAGCAGAATCTTATCATATTAACAGCAGTGTTTTCTCAAACCACAGCCACAAACTGTCAGTGCTTATTAATTTGTATCTAGCCTCTGTCTGAAAGGATATCTTTTAATTTGTTTCAATTAACTGCAATTTCAGGGTAGGTAAATGAGTTCATTATTACAACTTCTTCCCTATGACTAGCAACAGATGAAAACACTCTGATGTATCACTTTTAGTTGGATTGCAGGTTATGCTGAGCAACAATACTTGACTGATTTACCAGCCTACACTACTAACAGAGATTACTGGTCCTTTCACTAGTATCTTACTTGGTACTAAGGTTTGTCTATAATACAGATACTCCCTCTTCATCTATTTATTCTGTCCTTGTCCTTGTTTATCTCTAAATGATCTTCCTAGTCATTGCATTACATTTTTATAATGCCTGTTATTCACTACTGATAATCTCTGCTGCTCTTATTTAAGTTAGGATTTAGCTAGAACAGTTTTATCTTTATTCACTCTTTCTTTATTATTATGCAAATACACTGTCCATGACACATTATAATGTGTGCCAATCATGGTATGATGGAATCTGCTGGACATTGTGAAAGAAACTTGACAAGCATATGGATCACTGGATGTGGGACATGCCACCTCAGAGACTGACTTTTCCTTTAGATATGCTTTTCTACTGTGGTGTGAATTTTTCTAGTCACTACTTATAAATGTAAAGAACAAATTTGCCATAGATCTGTGTGCATCAGATTCAACTTTTGCTAAAATGTGATTTTCCCGTTTAGTTTTCATCTATATATTTTATATATTTAAAAATGGCAGATGCTGGAACTGACAGAAGGGAAGCATTCAGTTAGCTCCTCACCTTCAATCAACAGGGTGTGCAACTGGTAGTGTTTCTCTTCTTTTGAATGTGAAGTGATGCAAGAGCGGAAGGGTGCTACTGACTGCTAAGGTCCCAAGGCTGAACTGTGAATACAGCATTCTCTAACAGACAACAGAAGCAGGGTTAACCAGTACAGAAATGCTGTATACTAAATCTATTATTTTCCCTTCCCTTCAGTGTCAGACTGGACTGGCTTTGCAGTGGGAAAAAACCCAGTGGGCCACAGCCCTCATGTGCCCCGCCGACCCAGACCCGATCCTCGCTGGTGCTCCCCAGCAGATCTCCCTCCCGTGATCACTCTAAAGATAAGTATAATGTATGCACATTAGGAGGGGAGTGGGTTGAGAGGCCCATTGGGGCAGCCCTGGTGGGCCCTGCACACTCCAGTACAACCCTGCTTCCCTTATTATCATTTACCACTACTGCCAACAAGATTTGCAACTTCTGGAAGACACTAATCTTTCCCATTCCCAATCACTAATCCATAAAATGATAGGACTATAACAATCAGGCTAATCTGATTACTCGCAACTACTAACCTGTACTCTTTCTTCACAGAATCCCTACATGCATTTGTCCCTTTTTAAAATTTCCCTATTTTTCACGTCTCTCTTTGGATTTGGTTTATTTGATTTTTGTGATCTTTTTCCTGTAATTGGGTTTTTTTATTCTAATATTAATGTAGATCAATCCTTCCTTTGTGTAAAAACCACTCCCTATTTATTCAGTTGTGGGTATATATACGCAATATCATGAAAATATCCCCAGATACATGAACTGACAGGCATGGCGCTGACCTGTGTCCTGACACAAAGACCGGTTTTTGTCATGAAGCTAAGAATTTTTCACACTAATATATCCACTCCATGTGTCACGTGGAGAAACTTACAGGAGCAGAAAAAAAACACAAGTGGAAAAGCTATGTGTACTTTTGACTAAGTGCCCCATGTAGGCACAAAACAAGTCAGGCTGTATTTTTTATTATGTTAAAGGTTGCTGAAACCTTTTAATTAAAAACAATTTAAACAGCAGCATATCTGACTGTGATCCAGTTTTGTGCCAGCCTATTTTTTTGCAAGAATTGGAATGTATGATATTGTTCCCAATTACTAACCACCACCAAAACAGCCCGAGCTTCGGATCCATAGAACAAATTAAACACTTGAGAATCATAACTAAAAATAGAATAAAAAAAATAAAAAATAAATATATATATATATATATATATAAACCAGAATGATAAAAGCTGAGGGTTTCTTTAAGCATCAAAATCCATAGATGTATAATAATAAATGATTTATCCACAACTACTATGTAATATCAGCATGAAACAGGTCAACTTGGAGTTCTAAGACCTGTATTTGGCCTGCAGCTTTGTGATTTCATATGGTCAATTTTAGGAAGTGTTTATTTTATTTTTTTCAGTTGTTTTCTCTCACCAATAAACCTTTAAAATTGTTCTTTATCTTAAAATAAGGATATGGAAAATTAAATCTAAGAAAAATATTACGTTTTGTTATAAAAGGTGAACAGGTGTAGCACTATTTTATATTCTTTTCTTCCCAACAAAATATTTTTCTTCTAGAGGTTTCTTCATTATTTAAGGAAGATACAGTGTAAAACTGTCAGACGAAGAGGAGTGACCTTGTACTGGGGAGTTTTGTCAAATGTTGTGTTAACAAGCAATCTCCCCGTGTCAGTTCTTGTTCTGCCTAATTTGTACTAGACCTTTGGTGATATTTGCCAGCTTTGGTAATCACGATTTGCTGTAATGCACATCTGTATATGAATTCGCACATGAAGGTTTTCTAATGAAATGGGAGCAGTCAATATTTGCGTTAGATTTAATTTAGATTCTAATTTCAGATGTATGTATATTTTCTCTGAATGTTAAACAAGGGGTGACCTATACAATTTCCCACCTCTTCATAGTGTTAAGCACTCTTGACTGGATGGAAGGCAAAAAAGGCTTAAAGGAAAAATATACCCCAAACAATGTAGGTCTCTATAAAAATATATTGCATAAACAGGCTTATATGTAAAGCTCTGCTTCATCTAAATAAACCATTTTCATAAAAACATACTTATTTAGTAGTATGTGCTACTGGGTACTCTTATATAGAAAATTCCCATTTTAAGTACTAGGGGATTGTATGTTTCACGGTGCACATAAACACATCAAGTTCACACATATATATTAGGTCACATCAGCCAATGAATGGACAAAGTTCTGTCTTTTACTCCCACACTACTTCCTGTTACAGTTAGAGCTGCATTATTTCCTACCAGGTGATATCTTAGGGAACACACAGCCCATCACTAAATGGTGGCTCAAGGGAAAAGATGTAAAAGGGCAATATTTACTGATATATATATTCCAGTTTGGGAAGATTCTTTAATAGGCCGCTTAATAGGATATAAACTCTGTTGGTTAAGCATTCATTTTGGAGATATAGTTTTCCTTTATTAAATTGCATTTTGAACCTTGTACCTTTTGTGCAATTCTTGATTTTATGAGGCAGCAAGATTTCTAGTTGAACAGCTAACGCCTTAGGGGTTACTTTGCAGTTTGGCAAGCTCAACCTACAAGGACACCAGACAGGGGTTAGGTGCAATATAGAGCAGTGTCAAATAATCAGCACTGGGTACGCATTTTATTATAAGCATATAACATTACCATGGCAATGGAAGACTGCCAGCAAATTATGCAGCACTATACAATAGCATTGTTATCAGTGTTTATTAAATGTTAGTAAATGTTTATTATCCATTTCAGACAAAAGTTAACTGATTCTGCTTTGACTTGCAGGACACTGGCTTTAAACAACAGGGAATATCTTCAACCAATTAAGTCATAGTGATTACTTATCTGACAATACTATTTTGGGGCTGCAAGAAGATAACCCCACCCTAAGACATAATATGAGTTATTAACTAGAAAGGGAAGTTTGAGAACAAACTTCATGTTTGGTTGAAAAACATGAAGTCACTAAATGGGCTCTACCCACTTTCTCTGACCATGGACCACAGTTATATAGTAAAAACCACTGTGCAAAGTTTAGGGACCCTGGTTTTAATAGTGTCTGAATGGCAGCAACTTAAATTTCCCCACCGAAAGTCAACGAGTGACAACAGTGATTGGCGGTTGGTGGCTCCACCCCCTTTTTCTAACCTGGAACTGCAGTTACCCAGTGACTAACTCTGCAAAGTTTAGGGACCCTAGGATTAATAGTTACAGAACGGCAGCAGTTTAAATTTAAACCAATAAAAGTCAATAGGTGAATTGTGATTGGTGGGTGTGCCCACTTTTTCTAACCTTGAGTTGAAGTCACCCAGTGACAAACAGTGGGCACCCTGGCATAAATAGTGTGAGAATAACAGCATTTTAAATTTAAACCAATAAAATTCAATGGATGAAATCTGATTGGCTGTTAGTGGCCCAACCCACTTTTCCTATTTTTGAACTGCAGTCCCCCAGTGACCAACTTTGCAAATTTTGGGGACTCAGGCATAAAAATTGTGAGACTGACAGCATTTTACACTTCCCCATTGTACCATTACCATAGTAAATAGGTGAAATGTTATTGGCTGTTTATTGGCTCCGCCCACTTTTTTCTAACTTGAAACGGCAAATACCCAGTGACTAACTCTGGAAACTTTAACAACCCTGGAATTAATATTAAAATAATGGCAACAGTTTAAATATAAACCAATGAAATCTAATGGGTGGAAATGGATTTGCTGTTGGTGGCTCCTCCCACTTGTTCTAACCCTGAATATGTAGTCATCCAGTCACTGACTGTGCAAAGTTTGGGAACCCTGACATAAATAGTGTGAGAAAAGCAGAATTTTAAATTTAAACAAAAAAAATTCAATAGGTGAAGTCTGATTGGCTGTTGGTGGCTCCACCCACTTTTTAAAACCTAACAATGCAGTCCCCTAGTGACCCTGGTGTTAATACTGTGAGAATGGCAGCAGGTTGAATTTCCCCATTGAAAATCAATAGTTAAAATCTGATTGGCTGTTGGTGGCTCCACCCACTTTTTCTAACTCTGAACCGCAGTTACCAGGTGACTAGCTCTGCAAAGTTTGGAGACCTTAATATTAATATTTAAAGAATGGCAGCAGTTTAAATTTAAACATATGAAGTCTATAGTTAAAATCTGATTGATTGTTGTTGGCCCCGCCCACTTTTCTAAACTTGGAACATAGTCACCCAGTGACAAACTGTGCAAAGTTTGGGGACCCTGTGAGAATGGCAGCAGTTAAAATTTCCCCACTGAAAACAATGAAAGAAATGTGATTGGCTTTTGGCGGCCCTGCCCACTTTTTCTAACCTTGAGTATGAAGTCATGCAGTGACTGACTGTGCAAAGTTTGCGAACCCTGGCATCAAACCAATAAAATTCAATAGGTGAAATCTGATTGGCTGTTGGTGTCCCCACCCACGTTTTCAAAACTAAAACTGCAGTCCTCTAGTGACCAACTGTGAAAAGTTTGGGGACCCTGGTGTTAATACTGCGAGAATGGCAGCAGGTTGAATTTCCCCATGTAAAGTCAATAGGTAAAATCTGATTGGCTGTTGGTGGCTCCACCCACTTACAAAAATACAAAAAACCTTAAATGCGTAGTCACCCAGTGACTGACTATGCAAAGTTTGGGAACCCTGGCAACAAACCAATAAAAATCAATAGGTGAAGAAATCTGATTGGTTGTTGGTGGCTCCACCCACATTTCAAAACTAAAACTGCAGTCCCCTAGTGACCAACTGTGACAAGTTTGGGGACCCTGGTGTTAATACTGTGAGAATGGCAGCAGATTGAATTTCCCCATTGAAAGTCAATAGGTAAACTCTGATTGTCTGTTGGTGGCTCCGCCCACTTTTTCTTACCTTGAACCACAGTTACCTGGTGCCTAACTCTGCAAAGTTTGGGGAAACCGGTGTTATTACTGTGAGAATGTCAGCAGGTTGGATTTCACCAAGTCACTAGGTAAAATCTGATTGGCTTTTCACAGCTCCGCCCACTTTTGGGCATCTAACAATCATCATATTTTCATTCAGGCTGACCCCATGACTATGTGATTCAAGTTTGGGGAATGTAGTCTCAAAGCTGTAAGATTGGCAGCAGTTTCAATTTTCCCATAAAAGTCAATGGGTAAAATTTGATTGGCTGTTGTTGGCCCCTCCCACTTTGCGGGTTTTTTTTAACAAAAAAAAAATTGAATGCGTAGTCCCCCAGTGACTGACTGTGCAAAGTTTGGGAACTCTGGCATCAAACCAATAAAAATCAATAGGTGAAATTTGATTGGCTGTTGGTGACTCCGCCCACTTTTCAAATCTATAACTGCAGTCCCCTAGTGACAAAGTGTAAAAAGTTTGGGGACCCCGGTGTTATTACTGTGAGAATGGCAGCAGGTTGAATTTTCGCCAAATCAATAGGTAAAATCTGATTGGCTGTTCACAGCTCCGCCCACTTTTGGGCATCCAGAAATCATCATATTTTCATTCAGGCTGAGCCCATGAGTATGTGATTCAAGTTTGGGAAGTGTAGCCTCAAAGCTATAAGTGTGGCAGCAGTTTCAATTTCCCCATTAAAGTCAACAGGTGAAATTTGATTGGCTGTTGTTGGCCCCTCCCACTTTGGGTCATCCAACAAATGTTGCTGTTTTATTCAGGGTGACCCCATTATTACGTTATTCAAGTTTGGGGGGTGTAGCTTCAAAGCTGTAAGTGTGGCAGCAGTTTGAAAATCTTCCCTGTCAAAGTCAATGGGAAAATTGGGATGTTCAGAGCAGCGCCACAAAAAGACGGGGGGCCGGATCGCTTAGAAAAGCACAAGCAACCTGCTCCCCTATAGGCTGAAGAAGTGTGGAGAGTTTGGGTGTTGTACCCCTAAAACTGTAGGAGGAGTAGCGTTTAGAAAAAGGGGGGCGCTAAGAATAAGAAGAAGCGGAAGAATAACCCAAAGTCGAAGAACAGTATGTTGGGGTTTTCAACCCAACATAATAAAAAAAAGTCATCCATAATGGAATCAAGAACACTAAAGAAGTTTTACATGACTGCCCTAGATGCACTAGAGATAGAGCCGCATTCTGCCTGCTCTGTTGTGTGCAGGAAAGGAAACAGAAATAGTTACATCCAATTCCTCCATGCAATTGTTAAAAGCACAAAAAACTTTTCACTGATTTGTAATATTGCATATGCAGAATGCAATGCAGTTCAATGCAGAACTTTTTATCTCAATAACAGAATCCCTTTAAGTTGGGCTAAAGGAAGGTGGTCAGTTGGAATCCCTAACCTATTTCCTGAGGAGTTTGCACAGTATTCCATGTGACAGAGGAATTTTAAGATATTAAGACATCCAATTTTAACAAAGTGATGACAGAAAGTTACCATGATTTAATGAAGTATCGCTTCATCTCAGACAAATTTGATTAGCTTCTCTGAGAAGGTAAAGCAGTAATCTGCACATGACATCGAAAAAGGAGCTGATATGGATGCAAATAATTTGAACTGGTTTTAAATGGATTGTAAGGGTTGTGCCAAAATGATAAATGCCATGCCCTGGCTTTTGTATTAATTACATTGTAGATGGTTTGTAAGGTAAGATGTCTACGTGTATATCAAAGTTTGGTTATTTCTGGAATTTGGGCTTGATATATTTATGAAGTGCCAACATACTCTGCTCTGCACAATAAAAGGGTGTTTGCATCAAACTTACAGATTCCATGCAAATAATGACCAACACATGGGTAATGAGGGTCCTGCTCTCTGGTGCTTACAATTTGAGGAACTGAACTGGCAAGTGAAGCTTTTATTATAGTTTGAAATATATCACATTAAGCAAATTAAAAAGGAACTGGGAATAGCAATATATTCATATATACATATATATATACTTATAAAATATTAGCATGTAAAAAGGGCAGAAGTTATTGTGCCTACATAGAAATTTTTGGTTAGACAGCAGTTTGAGAGTCTGAAACAAATTATCTAATCTACAAGGAAAATATCACTTTTTTATCCTCAGAAAAGAATGCTAACCTAAAGTGAAAAAATAAAATGTAATTTATATAGAGATTATTTACCATTATTATGCTGAAGTGCTGTCAATTAGATCTGAAAACAATATGCTCCATAGGGGTCCTTTATCACTTCCCAGGCAATGTGCAAAGTGAAAAATATGGGTTTTGGAGCACAAGGTTGTGCATTTACACCTTTGATACAGTACTGTCTCCTTTAAGCAGTGCTCTATTTAAGAGGGGTGGGGTGCCACTTTGGGTCCCCCAACCCACCCCCTAACCTGCATATTGTTCAGGGCCCTGTCTTTACCACCTGTCCTATGGTAAGAGGTACGGTCAGGGCTGTCCTGCACCTCCTGATGCTGCTCTCTGCACCTTGCACAGATTTTTTTATTTAACTTGAGGTGCACAAAGCTGCTATTCCCTCAGGAAGACCATAAATGACCCCTTATGCTTAACCAAAAATTCAGAACCAATTAAAGGCACCTCATGATCACTATTCGGGCTTTGCTGATCACAACGATTTGTTGAAAAAAAAACAAAGCTGTAAGAGTGATACTAGTTTTTGATTTTAAGTTCTCTGCACAGAACAAGATCTTCATTGCCACAGGACAACAGTTAACATTCCCCCTTTAAATCTACCTTCATTCTGTCCATCTTAGCTTTATTAAACAAATGTTCCTAGTCAATTTCCTGGGGATCACTCAGCTTTCAACCTGAAACCCACTCATAGAAAGTTCATCAGGACCCACTAGACACAGAAACAACAACACTGCAACAACTTCTAACTAAAATAAAGCTCAGCAACAGCTTGCAGTAGAGAGTTCTACCCAAGGGACGCTCTATTACACTTCAAAAACAAGATCATTTGCTTTCATTTGTATTTTCTAAAATATGCATGCGGTGCAATATGGTGTAGAAGACAGACTACAAAAACTTAATTTAATATACAGCATGATTTGCAATAACAAAATCCCAGCAAGAAAAAGGAGGTTCTAAAGTGCCTGTGTAAGCTCTTTAGGACAGGGGTTAACAGTCTCTATTACTTTCCTGCAGACAGTTCTGCCAACATAGGCAGATCCAGATAAAATGAGAATATTGACAAAACCTTTGGTTGACTCAAAGCCAGTGCTTATGAAAATATGCCCAGTTTGCTCTCCATTCTCAGGATAGACCTTTTAAAGTGTACAAAATCAGGGTTTTGCAGGCTCCATTAGTAGTCAACGAGTTAAATCTCAATACTTTGCAGCTGTTACTTCCTTAAAAGCTTAACTTGCAGAAATAACAGAGCGATTATATGGAACTGTAAGCTGGCTCTCAATTGGGCACCAAATAGAAGAGGTGATTTTGAGTGGGAATTGAGAACTATTATCACATTTGCAGTATAACAATTCCATAGCAGGCCATTATACTGACTGGGCAATGCATTTACCTGACAGATAAAGCCTTGGCATGATGCACTTGAAGCTTAAAGAGAAGCCAAGAGCTTTTATCTTATGCAATACCAGACAGTAAGTGATATATTTCCTGCACACAGTGAATTTCCAGTTGCTTTGCTTACAAGTCAGCCATTCTATATATAAAACCCTGTGCAATATTTGGCCCCTTGACAAGGTGCACTAATAAATGATTTGTCTGTAGTTTCAAATATGATTTAATTTTCTATTTTTTCCTTCCTCCATCCAGTACAGCCTGCTTTGCCAAATGGTCTTGCATAAAAATGGTGCCCTGGCACCGAAAGGATAATTTATATAATGTTAGGCAACAATTCAGCAAGTGCATCCAGAAAATTAGGCCTTAACTTGATGGTACTTGAAGAGTATAAAGCAGTGAAACTTGGTAAATGACTGCAAAATCTGTTCTCTCTACTTTGCCTGCCTATTAGAAGATATAGTTACCACAAGACAAGGAGAATCTTCACTAAATAATTTGCTCAAAGCAGGCTGTGATGCTTACTTAGAAGTGAATTCTATTCTCCATGTCAGCATTTCCCATGATGACTCACTACTACGACAAAAGAAGGAAATTTAATTAGAGGGGGAACTGCCACCATTTGCATTTAAAACAACTACCAGTAAACCAGTGGGATATTTGTACTGACAATGTCAAAACAGGTGAAGCAGACCCTGTATGTGCAGGTGTATAGGGCCCTGCTGATTTTTATTTAGTTATGTGCAACATATCATTTTCCAGAAATTTAAGAAGGGTCCAAAACATTTTATTTGGGGCCCACCTTCTAATTATTAAACTGCATCTTAAAGCAAAACTATTTGGGAACATTTTTTACCAAACTCTCAAGTCGCAGTAGTCCAGTTAAAGCACAATGATCATCCATGTATCCTGCTAAATATCTCACTAAGTATCCAGATTTCTGTTTCGTTTTTTACATGCTAATCAGTGGATGTTCTAAACACATTTTGTAAGACACTGTGGCATGGTTACTGGAAACATAATAGAAAGAAGTTTTATCCTTCCCAGAATGCTCTATGAAGCAGGAAAAAGTGCAGTTAAAAAGAGTGACTGGTTAGGTGTGAGAACCTGCAATAAACAGAACTGTGGTCTGGAAATGAAGTGCAAGCTGCTGCTGTGAGAGCAGAGGAAATCTCAAATGAACTGAGTGCAAGTGACATGGTTATTGTTTCTGTTGAACTTTTGTGTGCTACAACATTGGTTGGTGCCCTACCCAGAGGTAAGGTTCCTGGTTTACAAAGACTGCAAATTGCTGAGCCTACATAGGGATAGGAAATGTACACGTGCACTCCCGGTCCTCTTAGTAGCGGTTCCACCTGGTGAACGGTCCCTGGGGAGATGGCACTCCCCCAACACAGCAGAAAGAAGTAGGTACCGGCACACAAGGCGATGCAAGCAGGGGACAAGCCCCTCATGTTTATCGCGTCAACCACACATGCAATAAACAAGAGAGGCTTGTTCTCCATTTGCATCACCTTGTGTGCCAGTACCTACTTTTTTCTACTGAGCCTATATAGGAGCCAGATACATGGACTTGTTTGTGCTTTACAGCATGACAATAACTTTTATATTTTACCTTTAACATTCAGCCAAACAGATATAAAACAAAGGCACAGACCAACTTGTTGTCTACTTCTTATATCTATGAAAAGGGTGCTGATTGTACTACCAAAAGAGAGACTACCCCACAACACACAAACAGAACCATGGAAGCTCTTCTGACATTTGCTTTGAGTATAATATCAGAAAGCAAAAATATGCAACAGTTATCTAAGTTAGAAAACAGAAATATATCTGATGAAGATCTCACTAGCTTAAGTCCCAATATTGATAATAATAGAAACCACCTAGGTGAATGTGCCACTGTGACATATATTTCTCTGCTTTGTGTGTATTTTCCGTATTTAGGATTCCCATCTGCATATTTTCTGGAGACTGAGAACAGAGTGCAAAAAATCTGATTGGGATCAATTTCACCTAGTAAAGAACAATTTACGCAACGCCAATGTACGGAATGCTTCCCACAAGTTAATAGGCAAAACTGTATAAATGTTTTGCTGTATGAATGTCATGGAAATGGGGAGATTGACAAAAGTATACATCATAAATTTAGCAAACGTATATCAACTATTTTGGTGTGTATTGCATGAGGTTTTAGGCACTGGAAAATAAAAAATAACAATCATTTTACAAGTTATCTTGATTGTGGAATGCATTAATATTCTTTTTACTTTGTAAATTGCAATAGAGGTTGGGAAAATTGGCAAAAAAAAAAAAAACGGATAAAAAAAAATTCTTAAAACATAATTTTTGAACTGCCTAGGGTCTAGGTGCAAACTAACAGGCAAATAAATGATCTAAAATGGGGGTACACAGGCCTACTTCCATTAACTGTTAGCCTTCCAAGAGCAGGAATGGTTTGCAAATAAAATGTAAAAATAGTGGTTCAGATTTTATATATTAATGCACATAAATTATTCACTGGTTTGTCTACTTTGCCTGACCTAAGGTTTTTCATCTTTTCCACTACAGTAGCTAAACACAAGACCACATCAGACAGCGATGTTAAGAATGTATTTCAAATAAAATCAGCCCCTACATGGTGCCAAAATGATATGTACCCTGTCTGATATCTGGAGCATGTATGTGGAACCTAAATTTCTGAGCTACGATGACTGCACATCAGTGCAGCCCTTCTAGCTGGATTTTCTAAACAAGTTCCTAAATTTATTAATGGTTGCTGTACATGTAGGATCATGGAGCAGCCCTATGCCACACGGAAAATAAAGAACTCATTTACTGTGAACTATAGTTATCCATTAAACTGTTAAGCATACCTTCTGTTTTAAAACTGTAGAAACTACTATCCCTATTCAGTAGCTGGCACGTCTCAGTTATGCTTAGGAGTATTGGAACTATGGTAAAAGATAAGGAAATACGTTATTAAAAGGAAAAAAATATTGGAGGTCATGATAATTTACATTCTCTCTTTCTTGATTTAAATTTGTTATTTATGTTAGTGGGACTGTAAGGGTTCTGTAGTGCTGCGTACCTAAATGTTATATGAATAAAAATATATGTACAGATATTGTGTCAACACTGTGGTAGTATAATTCTTTCACTAAACTCACCCAGTGTTTGGATGCAGAAATGCACAGACCGTGAAGAACTGCTCAAGTCTGTAACCAGAGCACTTCCCTAGGAAACAGCACCTGTACAGTATATGCATTTCATTGACCAGTCTGATAAGTGGATCATGTTATTAAAAGAAATTCAGCGTAATAACATAAACAGAAGGAGAAAAGGCATATGGGTAGCAAAGATCACAGTGAATGTAAAGCTGAGAGGAAAATCCATAGTGGTCTTATATAGTGATTTTTTAAACAATGCTCTTGCACTGTATATGATTATAAATGCAATCTCTTAGTAGATCTTGCAGGCAATGTGCCACCAAATATGCTGATACAGCTTCAAGAGCTTGTCACTTTTATTTGACATAAAGAGAAACACCAGAACCTATTAAAGGGATATTGACACTTTTCTCAAAAAAATGTTTCCATGTTATCCCCATGACCTGAGGGATGCTGCTTACTTTAGGATCTAGAGCATAGCAGTACATTTTAGGAAATCGTCAGTATCACTTTAACAATATCTCTATCAGAGAAAGATATTTAATATAACTTAAGCTCAATTAATTTATTATGTATTATAGCTTGAACTGCATTTAGTTTCAGAGTCTTTGCTTCCCGAAAACTCCTAAACTGCCCTTTGCATAAGGAGGCAGGTAGGTTGCAGCCAATATCTATAAAATACACTGGCACAAAAGAATATTTATTCAGTAGTTTTACATTGCTCTTATCTAACACAATATTTTACTTTATGAATTTAGTAAAAGAACACTACTGTGTGCCAGTCAAAGCCAAGTTTTTGCAGCTTCCCTCTGCACTCACAATAAATGGTTAGCACAGCAGAATCTCCAATTCTGTCTGTCTCTTTTCTTAAGGGTAAGAACCCATGGAGTGACTGAGTCGCCCACGATAGATCTCTGCTCAGAAAAGGCTTTCCACCGGCAACAATAGGAGTCCCTGGTGGAAAGCCCTTTGCATCTCTTCTTTTTCCGAATTTGTGTGAAGTTGAGTGCAGGAGGAAACTTTGTTTGACTTCAGATTACCGAAGCAATGTGAAGGGCTTTCCACCAGCGACTCCTGGAAAGCCTTTCAGAATGGTTTGTCGTCCATGATAGCAAAAATCTATCGCAATTCAATCACTCCATGGGTTCTTACCCTAAAGGAGCTGGCATTGTTGGTTTCCACAGAAACTCTGCTTAAGCTGTCTGCTCCTGGTTTGTCCTAACTCCTCCCCTGAGCTCAGTTAACCATTACAGAGCTTAAATAAACAGAACTTTTTATCAACATATGTTTTGTCTGTGTGAGCCTGCATTCTTCATTTACAGCCCACATGTACAGTTTGCAGATATGTCACTGATGATGTGTCAGAGGGAAAATGACCGCTGGGTGAAAGCTGCTATTTGCTTTAGGAAAATGTGATGGTGCTGGCTAATGGAGGCGATATATCCAGTACAAATGATGCCATTTGGGTGGGGGAGATGTGCCCAAATTATATACATGGCTATTATAGCAGTTAGTGACTATTAGTGATGGTACCGATTAAAAAATAAAATAATATTAATCTCTATGTTTTCTTTTTACAACTAACTTTGTACATTACTTTCCACTTTTTTTTAATGTTTTTTGCCATGTTATTGATTTTGTCTTGCATAGAATTAGCTTTGTGTTAGCTATGCCATTGACTTTTGCTGTTTATGTGCCAAAGGTAAGAGCACATACATATCTGTTTATGATATTTTCTGAACATGTATAAAAAATATAAAGTTAATTGAGAAATAGTTGTGTGTTAATTTGAACATTTTCAATTGCAATTTTAGATCGTAAGCTCTTGTGAAAAACACTGACAGAGAAAACACCACTCTACTTTGATCCACCCCACAAGGTAGATTTGGGTTCAAAAACTCAAAAGGGTGTGCTATCACCCTACAGCTTGGAGCAGACTGGCATTTTTACCACTGGTGTTAGCCTATATTTGGCAGTTTTTACTTTGCAAAAACAAAAGCTATTTTAGTAAGTTGTACTGCATACACTATGTGCTTGTGCAAACTATGCTATAACTATGCTATAATGCACACTTTTAGGTTGCTAAATACATATGCAAACTGGCAGAAGTTATTTTCAGTTCAGGCACAGGAAAAATTGCTCATAAAGATCTTTGCTGTATTTTCCCGATAACTTTATTTATATTCCCCCATTAGATTGACAGTTGCACAGTGTGAACCCAAAATGATCAGACTCACTATATGATTGGTCAAATTAGATTTCCAGTCAGTGTTTTATAACATTTATATGTGTACGTGGTTATTGGCTAAGTGAATTAAATGGGTTGTTAAGCCAAAAATAAATTTTGCCTAATGAAAGAAAATGTAATTCTCTGTGACTTTCCAAGATCCATTAATTAAAAATTTTAAAAGTTATTTGTAAATGTAATGGCTACTGAAAGAATTGTCTGCCTGTCGCTTTCTGTTCCCTGCACTGCTGACTTCTGTTACTTTTTTACTAAAGTAAAACCAGCAGTGCAGAAAAGCACAGACAAACACTGTTTTTTATTGCAATTACATTTACAAACAACTTTGACACCATTTAAAATGTTTAATTAATGGATATTGGAAAGCTGCTTAGTACTACATTTTCTTTTACTGGGCAAAATGTTTTATTTGAGCTTACAACCCCTTTAATCTATCCACTCCCTTTTGCGAAGGGTATGTTTTTCCACTGGTGATTTTTCTTTATTGCCAGTGGGAAAGCATTCTGGGGAGATTTGTTGCCCATGGTAGCACAGACTTAACCGCAGTTGACAAATTCTTCGTGTGTCATCTCCATAATAGAGATTAAAAAGAAGTATGTACAGTGGTGTGAAAAACTATTTGCCCCCTTCCTGATTTCTTATTCTTTTGCATGTTTGTCACACAAAATGTTTCTGATCATCAAACACATTTAACTATTAGTCAAAGATAACACAAGTAAACACAAAATGCAGTTTTTAAATGAGGATTTTTATTATTTAGGGAGAAAAAAAATCCAAACCTACATGGCCCAGTGTGAAAAAGTAATTGCCCCCTGAACCTAATAACTGGTTGGGCCACCCTTAGCAGCAATAACTGCAATCAAGCGTTTGCGATAACTTGCAACGAGTCTTTTACAGCACTCTGGAGGAATTTTGGCCCACTCATCTTTGCAGAATTGTTGTAATTCAGCTTTATTTGAGGGTTTTCTAGCATGAACCGCCTTTTTAAGGTCATGCCACAACATCTCAATAGGATTCAGGTCAGGACTTTGACTAGGCCACTCCAAAGTTCTCATTTTGTTTTTCTTCAGCCATTCAGAGGTGGATTTGCTGGTGTGTTTTGGGTCATTGTCCTGCTGCAGCACCCAAGATCGCTTCAGCTTGAGTTGATGAACAGATGGCTGGACATTCTCCTTCAGGATTTTTTGGTAGACAGTAGAATTCATGGTTCCATCTATCACAGCAAGCCTTCCAGGTCCTGAAGCAGCAAAACAACCCCAGACCATCACACTACCACCACCATATTTTACTGTTGGTATGATCTTTTTCTGAAATGCTGTGTTACTTTTACGCCAGATGTAACGGGATACACACCTTCCAAAAAGTTCAACTTTTGTCTCGTCGGTCCACAAGGTATTTTCCCCAAAGTCTTGGCAATCATTGAGATGTTTTTTAGCAAAATTGAGACGAGCCTTAATGTTCTTTTTGCTTAAAAGTGGTTTGCGCCTTGGAAATCTGCCATGCAGGCCGTTTTTGCCCAGTCTCTTTCTTATGGTGGAGTCGTGAACACTGACCTTAATTGAGGAAAGTGAGGCCTGCAGTTCTTTAGATGTTGTCCTGGGGTCTTTTGTGGCCTCTCGGATGAGTTGTCTCTGCGCTCTTGGGGTAATTTTGGTCGGCCGGCCACTCCTGGGAAGGTTCACACTGTTCCATGTTTTTGCCATTTGTGGATAATGGCTCTCACTGTGGTTCGCTGGAGTCCCAAAGCTTTAGAAATGGCTTTATAACCTTTACCAGACTTATAGATCTCAATTACTTTTGTTCTCATTTGTTCCTGAATTTCTTTGGATCTTGGCATGATGTCTAGCTTTTGAGGTGCTTTTGGTCTACTTCTCTGTGCCAGGTAGCTCCTATTTAAGTGATTTCTTGATTGAAACAGGTGTGGCAGTAATCAGGTCTGGGGGTGACTAGAGAAATTGAACTCAGGTGTGATAAACCACAGTTAAGTTATTTTTTAACAAGGGGGGCAATCACTTTTTCACACAGGGCCATGTAGATTTGGAGTTTTTTTTCTCCCTTAATAACGTAAACCTTCATTTAAAAACTGCATTCTGTGTTCAATTATGTTATCTTTGACTAATAGTTATCGGTTTTTGATGAGCAGAAACATTTAAGTGTGACAAACATGCAAAAGAATAAGAAATCAGGAAGGGGGCAAATAGTTTTTCACACCACTGTAATTACATATTGTGTTTTATATGTTGCAGTTATGCAGCGCTTTTAAAAGATTGTTTATTATCAGTACTTTCCCAAGTGGAGCTTACTAAATCTAAAGGCCATATTCCACTTATAAAATACATTAGCATGGGAAGAACCCTATGCAGATACAGTAAGAACATACAAATTCCTTGCATAGAGTGTTCAGGTCAGAATGGAACTCAGGATCCCAGAACTGTAAGGCAACAATGCTAAACAAAGAGATATCTTATTAAATCTGGGTTAATAACACCCTTAATCTGGGTGTCATGGGGCAAAGGAACATTGGTGCAAATGAATCTTATATAACTGAACTGCTAACATTTTATCAAAACTCTGCATTGGTACACAGGTGTGCACAAAATATGACCCTTTCTTAAAAAATAAATTCCTAATTTCCTAATAAAATGTTATCAATAATGGAATGTCACTCTCAAGCATTTATGTAATGTAATGGGGGTCTTAAAACAGGCCTGGGGGAAAAAGGGTTTAAAGATAAACACCCCTTTAATGTATTCTCTTTTCAACTAAATGTCTTGCTTTGTTAGTGATCCGTTGCCCTAAGAAGCAGCCATATTAGCAAGCTCTGAATATGTCAGGAAAAGCCAACCATATTCTGCATTATTCCACCAGCTGCTAATTACATTAACTGGGACAAACAGGTGACCTAGTTGTTCAAATAATTATGTTTTAAGCATCCTAACATTTGAAAATAACTGATTTTGAATCGAGAATGATTCCATGTACTGTACCTGTTTTTGACAGTGCTAATTACAAATGACTGTGCTAAGTTCAATTAGGCTCTGAGTTAGTTTATGCATTTTGAGACTCTCCTGCTGAGTCCTGTTTTACCCTTTATTACTCCCTTAAATCAGAATAAGATTGCAGTTTCTTCAGGGCAAGAGCTGTTTGAATAATTCTGTTGTGAACTGGGTTGTGTGTACAGTTTAATGAAATGAAAAGTCTTTGATCTAATGCATCTCAGTGTCCTGCTTTATTTGGCAGCATTTTTCGGGTAAAACGTGATTCTCACGGAGCATTTTTAAACTGCAGTCACTGAAAAAGTAAAATCAAAAACCATTTGGCCTTCATGTGAGACATGGGAGCAGTGTAAATGTTACATTTTATGGCAAAATTAAGTACCAGAATACATTTAACTGCCTACATAACAATATAATTACTTTCAGCATTAGTTACTATAGGAATTGAATTATGGTCTCTAGCTACTTTATACAAGGAATATAGCAGGTCTTATGCAGTATAATGGCTACCAAGCAGTAAAACTAAGCAAAGTTTTACTGAATTCATTTTTAACTGTGACATGACAACGTATAATTAAAATATTGCCTTTTATATATACTACATCTTCATCCAAGGATTTATATTGCAAATAATGGAGCCTACTGTATTCTCTTATTTCTAAATCAAATATTTCAGTTAAAGCTATAATAAAAAAAATGTTCAGACCAAATGGAAAAATTAGCCCAATTTATAATGCCCCATGGGCATCATGTTGCTTTCCACCAGTGTTCGCTGCTTAGATATGCCTGTGTCTATATGGACAGATAAGAAAGAATGAATCGCGTTTCATCCCGTTTTTGCCCCCCCACCCCCACCCAGGAGAACACAGGACAAAACGTCCATCTGTAAGAGTCGTAAGGCTAATGCCACACGTATCGTATGGCGTATATTTTTGGCAAGCCGAAAAAGGCTTGCCGAAAATAGCGCCATATGCTCCTACCTGTGCCTGCACCTGAATGAATGAAATACACTCAGGTGCAGGCACATGAAGCCGATATCCGTCGTAAATATGAAGTCTCGTGTTTTTTGGCGGATATCGCCCACATGTGCCTGCACCAGAGCGTATTCCGTTCATTCGGGTGCAGGCACAAGGTAGGCTAAATTTACAGTAGCGGGGCGTATTCTCGGAAAGCGTTTTTCGGCTTGCCAAGAATACGCCCGTGTGCCATTAGCCTTTTTTTTTTTTTTAAATGACCAGTATTCAGTATTTAATAAGTATGCAAAATACCATACAATTCTTGATATAATGGTAAAATGTAACAAGTCCCAGTGAAAACATAGTACAATCTTTATGAAATTAGAAATAATATTGAAAATAATATATATGTCATACATTAAAATCTTACCAACAACTGTGTAAATGTGTGCATAATTTTGACAAAGATTCTGAGGCATGTGTGCCTGGCATTGCCAGAGTGGGACTTAAAGGGAGCTTTCTTTACACAGCTCAACGTTTTTTCTTCCTGTTTGGCTTCTGATCATCTGAACAGGTGAAATATGGGGAGACTTAAGGGCACTATTGAGAGAACTGAAGGTATGCCTGCAGCTTGAGATTAACACTTTATTAACCTTTGCTTCTCCTTTAAAGGCACGTGTGAAGAGTGTTGAGAATGCTTGAATGCAGGGTAATTTGGTAAGTAAGTAATTTAAGTAAATCTCAACATGTGTGTAAGAGCAAGTAAACTTGACAGACTTTGTGAGAAACTCCCTTTGTATGTTGTGAGAATGATCCCTTTAAGGAAAAGTGATTCTCCCCGTGTTCGAAACGGTGGGGAGGGGGGGATATGTGAGTGCGTTTAGAAAACATAGCTCTCTTTCCTAAAAGTGTAAGCCCTTAATTACAAGAGATTTACTCATAAGTTTGCTTTATGTCCTTGAAGATAAATATAAAAATATACAGTGTATTAAAGACATTATTATTTATTTATTTATAAGCAGTGGGGCTCATCAGGGGTATAGAATGCACAGGTCACGGGGAAACGAGATGCAGGATTGTGGATTTGTAGGCGTATACCAGAAATGAATATTAACCTTATAAAATTGGAAATTCATCCAAAATTTTTGTATCAGAACGATCGTAAACGGTGGGAAAACCTTTCTGGCTTTGATCCTTCTGGGCATGTTTTTGGAAGCCTCCTATAGGACTCAATGGCACTCTGCAGCTCCAACCTGGCCAAAGGAAAGTCACGATAATGAAGCTTTAATCAATCTGAAACTTTCATACTCGTTGTGACAAATACGATTTTGTTGCGTAAAATTTGTCAAAAAAAGTTGTGCAAATTAACGAAAAAAAAAAAAAAACACAGAAAATACACACAGTTCTACAAATTAGAAAAAAAAACATTTTCCTGCCCCAGGATCTAGGAATCTATATTTACTAGTAACTTGTAGATTTTTTATGTATTTTAATTGACATAGGTCATTTTTGTCCTTGCTGCTCTAAATGAACCTATAGCCTCATGGAAAGTATGAAATAGGGACGGTACCTTTAGTGCTTATTAACCATCTGAATGTTGGCAAAAATGTTTGTTTACATGTAAATTAACCCCTTTTTCTGCTGGAGCGCTTGGTGAATTAGTGGAAACTAATTATTAGACTGCTGCCAGAAAGTATATAAATGTAAATTAACCCTTTCCTTGCTGGACCATTTGGTGAAAATCCTTTAACTGCTGTGAAACACAGTGCTGTTGATTATTTTGGCATCATGAAAAGAAAGACATTAGTATTACTATTACACTGCTACTGGCAGACCTTTCATGGATTTAGAAAAAGGTTAAAAAGGTTGTAAAGCATACCATCACTCTAATTATTAATTTGGCCACTGGAATGTACTCTTCATCAGGGTGTACAAATAAGGTCTGATCAGATGAAAACAGAAAATCCAGAATTAAGGGTGAGCTGGGCTAGGGGTTCTTACACATGCGCATTTCTTATTCCTATGCTGTGGCTTTTATTCTGAATTTCCACGCACAAGAATACAGAATTTAACTCACCCATTTCTTCCCCATGGGGACTATCTACCTATGTGAATGCCCTAAAACACAAAATACATATAAAATGCTGAAAGTGTGGCCACAGACAGAGGGGTCCAAGTAAGTATTTGCTTTTGTCATTATCGTGACACCACAATCCCCCACTTCTGCACATGTCCCACGACTGCCTGTCACCAGCATTTACACAGACCGCTGGTGCACTCGGCAGGTATAGGGGTGCAGGACCAAAAAGGTGTGTGTGTCGACAAGGCACTGTATTAAGCATACAGTACTATGTCACCATGACCAACTATTCATCCAGAGTAAATAGCACAGATACAGTCTAAAAATGTACAAGCAATAAAACTAAACCTGCAGACAACTCGTATGTTAGATCTCAGAAATGCAAGCTATTGTATTGATTGCTGTGGCAATAATGGCTTCTCCTATGAATCCAAACACACACAAACTGGTAAATAAGGCTCCGTGTACACGGTAGCCTATGTGATTTTATTGATCATTCACTAGAAAAGAGGGTGAATGTAACCTGTACTTACTGAATATGGTATATATTCCCTTTAAATAGAGTCTCCTGTCTGAGCTGCTGTGGCAAGTTGTAGCAGGTATATGGCCATCTTAATAAAAAAAAAAAAAAAAAAAAAAAAGACTACTACTACTTATGAAGTAGCTGTAAAGAGCAAAAGCTGTTAAATAAGGTGGGGTAAAAATTGTGCTGTCAGGCACAATAATACAAAATACCAAAACCACTACGCTTGTAAGTAAATGGGCATCCTTACTGTAATAGAATCTTAATCCCTTTCTCTGCCAACAACTTTTGAATCTGTCATTGGCAAGGAAGATAAAGAATGCGAGCAATGTAGATTTGGCATTTCCATTATGTTTAAACCACAGAGGCCCCAGTGTCTGGTGAGGAAAGTGTTAAAATGCATGAAATAGCTTAAACATTTTTGGAAGGGGAGCATATTTCAGAAGCGAGAGAGATGACAACAACAAAACATGCTCTACAAAGTACATGGCCATAAAGTACATCGCAAACATTTTTATCACCTATGTGTCAATTTTGCCTTTTCTGTTAAATGGTGTGCACCTGAGTCCATGGAACCCTGGCACTACTGCCACCCTGGCAATGGCAGTAGCTCCAGGGTTCCCAAAGATGGATGCATCAAGAGGAGCAACAGACTTGCATCCAGTGAATCAGAAGCAAATGAAAATTTGGACACATGCTCTGGAAGTGACACAAACCATATTCTGAAAATGTGGAAGATGTAGCATAGTATGCAGCTGCAATTAAGTTGGAAAAATCACAGAATTATAGGTAAATAAACATGGTGATATAAAACTGAAATTGGGTACTGCACTGCATAGATGCAGACAATTCAGCTAAAGTCTTGATATCAAGCATTTTTACCAATGGTATACGTATGGGATCTATAATACAGATTAATGGATTGGGGCTAATTACATATGTAAATAATTCCCAAGTTTAAAAGCACTGTAAAAATTTCTCAGACTACACTACTATTTTTTTAGACTACTGGCTATGAAGTATCAGAGACAAAGTTTTGCCCCAGTCCAGTAACCTATTGCAGCTAATAAGGGGTTAGAATTGTTTGTGTCTGGTACAAAAGTTATGGAGAGCCTATTTGGTTGCCATGGGATTCTAGACTCAGGCAAACTGTGCTCCTGTTACTACATACTCTCCAAAGAACAAAACTGTATTAATATTATATGAGCTTCTGACACAGAAACGCAATTGGGCAAAATATATGGCCCTGTAGATCTATATAATTCTGTCTTCCTTTGCAAGAACATATGGATTTTGCTGCCTAAGCTTTAAATACTCCAGATATCTCTATGAGGCATGGAAATAATGCCATATTTTCAAATGTTATTGATTAGAAACAGATGGATGCATGATCATTCTTCTATTCAGACCTAGACAATGTTTTAATGGTTTTGAAGGTTTTGTGGCTTGTTCCGTCTGCATTATCTTAAAGTACAATGAGTGCTAGCACACTGTATGACTATAGAATGGTGGATGAGTATGCTTGATTTTTCTCCCAGGGTTTTGACAATTTTTTGCACATACATGCTTCTTTATTCTTTGAGCCTCGGCTTTACTGATATAATCACAAATATAAACTGAATGTCTACTCTCCGCACCAAATATCGGCACTCCATTGACATTGTATGTCGTGCAAAGTCACAAATATGTATAAAGCTGTGTAATTACCTCATGCAAATGTGTAGCCACGTGTAAAATTTTGGCATAAAAAAAAGAGATGGCAGTTTGAAAAAGCCACGTTAAAAAGAGAAGTTGCTTACAACTGCTTTTTACTCAGCATTTTACGCTACTTTTCACACCAGAAATAGCTCTGAAAATTTTTTTATAAGATACAACAATGGTATCTACTCGTAATTATGTGTCACTTCAGTCTATTTTGAATACCTGTACTTGTAAACGACATGGCAGCTCCCTAATTAAGCGCAAACCAAAAAATGCTCTGTGCACACCAAAGCCATACTATTCTACATAACTATATTTAAAGAGCAAACTACCTGTCTAAATAAAAAATATGTATGTAAATATAGTGTAAAGCTAAACTTCCTTATGTTCCTAGGGGGAAAAAAAATTTAAACACTGATAAATATATTTGTTAGATGATGCCTCTGCAGAAATTGGGATTTTTTAAATCCTTCTTCCTTGGAAACTGAGTGGAAACTTGCTCTGAAAAGTATGATGCATTTTGCAACAGCATCATCTTCATCGAGAAAAATAAAATTATAAATGTTTTTTATTTATACACAGAAGTCATAAATTATTTATAGGTTTAGTTACTTTAAACAGATATTAATAAACAAACAAAAAAACTGCTTGCAGCCCCTTCATACACCCCATCTGCCATAAGGGTTGCAAACCAGTATTTCTAAACTCTCCTCTTTGAAAAAGTGGCTCTAAGTTTATCCTAAGAGCTGCAGCTGCCACTACCACCTCTTCATCTACTGAATAGCCGAGGCACAGCTGCATGAATAGTTTCAAGCGCTTGAAATCTTGGCACACTCAGCTCTGCTTTTAGACCGAAAGAAGACAAGAACTACAGCTGGAGGAATGACTGTGACTCTTGTTGCAGCTGTTTGGGTGTGTATCACGTGCATTTTTCCAACTTCAGCATCAGATTTTGCTATATATTGAAAGGAGATCTGTCATCTTATACTGATCATTAAGCACCAAGCTAACATTCATAAGCTGTGTAATGTGAATGATATGTAAGTAAAGGTGTAGGCACACCGATTCATATGAAGCAGTCTAGAAGGTACACAGATTCAATATAGGGTGACAAATTTATAAACAAGGCACAGATACTAACAGTGAAGCTATGAAGCTATAATATCACTTAGGAACATAAATGAATAGCAGTCCTCAGCAGTGCTCCAATAACTTGATTAATTTGATTAAATGGGCAAAACCAAGTTAAAGTCTCCTACAACTCATTCTTCCAGCTTCATCGTTACTCTAGGTTCTGCCATTGAGCCTGGCTTGTATATACACCCCCAATTAATTTATATTGCCAATAGCATGGATGCGTGCACGGACATATGTCTATATAAAAGAAGATAATATGCTTATAGAAATCCTTTAAAAAAAATCCCACTTATTTCTATTCTAACATGCCCCATGATATAGCTGAATTAGTTAAGGTAGTTAAACTTAGATATGAGGACACTTATGTACACTTGAAACTCCTCTTTTATATATACAGTAATATTGTCTTAATGGTCACTTATGAGATATACTATTACTAACGGAGGTTATCTGGTAGCCAAACATGCCTGGATATATTTATACAGGCATTAAAATCTTAAAAAAATGCATATTTTGCATATGAAGTATGTCATGTTATTGCTGACTAAACCATTAAAGACCACCCCCTACCTGTTTGACTGTGTCATTACAAAGAATTTTAAGTTACTTCATATAATACCTAAACATAAATGCTACATTAGGAAAAGAATGCATGGTGAAGGCAATTTATCTGACCATAATTGTTGTACATAAAGAAATGACCCTAGACCTGTAACTGAAGCTAGTAAAATGTGTTTGGATGCTCACTGTGAGGATTGCTACTTAAAGGAATCTTGTCATGGGAAAACATGTTTTTTTTCCAAAAGATATCAGTTAATAGAGCTTCTTTAGCAGAATCCTGCATTGAAATCCATTTTTCAAAAACACAGATTTTTTTTTTATATTACATTTTGAAATTTCACATGGGGCTAGCCCTATTCTTCATTTCCCAGGGTGCCACAACCATGTGATCTGTGCTCTAATAAACTTCACGGCAAGATGGAGTGATATCACCCCCCTCCGTTTCCCCTGCAGCAGCGGATCAGCAGAACAATGTAGCAAGAGAGCAGCTGTAAAAAATCCAGGTTTGGGACTCCTCCAGTTACATGGGAGAAAGAGAAATGGAGAATTCAGTATCCCTGTCCTGTTAGATTTAAGGTGGCCATACATGCTAAGATCTGATCTTCTTCCGATATCCACACCTACAGGTGGTTGATATTGGGCTAATTTGCTTGTTTGGCCCTGGGGCCAAACAACCAAATTAGAACAGGTATAGCTGCCTGTCAGTTCAGGGACCGCATCAACAATCTGATGCGATCCCCAATCCGACTAAATTGAAAACCTGCCAATCAAGATCTGGCCAATTTCAGGCCAGATGTTGGTCGGGCAAGCCCATCGTTAGTGCTCATACACGGACTGATAAGCTGCCGAATCAGTCTAAGAGACTGATATCGGCAACTAGAATCGGCCCGTGTATGGCCACCTTTACTCCAGTTTTGTGTCCTATTATGTACCCACAAATTATTGGAAACTTGTGGAGTCTGTGACTTACTCAAGCCCTCCATATATGAATTGTTAACTAATCATGAGCCCCTGGTTGTACTGTAATTCCTTTAAAAAAGATATCACCCAAGCTATTTCTTGTAAACTGTGCCTATATAAATATCTTGTTATACTAAGGCACAAGAATTCCGTTGGTTTTAACTTTAAAGGAGACATATTGGATAAATGGGAAAACCCTAATTTTGTAGGCAATTATGAATAATATACGGTGCTGGTTTCCCTTTGGGCTAAAAATTAACCCTATCTGTAACAATGGCCCCTTTATTGGAGCTCCCTATAGATCCTATCACTTCTCTGTCCCAGTTTGAAATGAATAGTGGGCGTGTCAGAAGCACAGTAGGAGGGGGAGAGCCAATCACAGCCCTGCAGTCACACAAGCACAGACAGGCTTCAGTTCCCTATCAGGTCAGCCTAGCTGCTGATTGGTTCCTATCCTACAGTGCAGTGTATGGCTCCCCAGCTCATCCAGATAATTCAGCCAGCAGGAAGTGGAACAGATGGGAGGGGCTAGAGGGGTTTTTGTGGAATTTCTCAATAAATCAGTCTGAAATACAACTTTTTTTAAGCACAATCCTTCTATATCTAGAGGAGTATAATTCACTGGTACATTCATAACTTTTATAGAATATGTCTCCTTTAATACTAATGGATACTGATTATAAATTGTCCATGACTTCCTGCCACTGACTTTTCATTCTCTACCTGAGTTTATTAGGGTTAACACTATTTCATAGAATTAATTCAAGATGAAAACCCCCGTCATTGTATATCCCCCTTATAAATCCGCGGAGCACACCATCTGCATTTGAGCAAGGCCTGAGTAGGAAGTTTAGCACGGTGTAAAGCGCCACTCATTTCTGTTTAAATGGAATGTTTTGTTGCTGAGCGCCGCCACCCTAATATATACGTTCTATTCTGCTCCGTGTAGGAGCCAGCTCTCAGCATACACACAAGCCAGCAGATATTTAGATTGTACAGCAGGTACGGCCATAAAACGCTTACAAATAAACAGAGTTTGTGAAATAACTTTAGAGGTCGGCCTGCACGCCGTCTACCTATTCACAATGGTCTCCGCCAGGTGCAGAGCGGACAGCCCGACCTCAGAACACTTCACGTGTAAAAATCTCCATGAGGTAGCAGCCATGACGCACTGCCACTACTCCCCGCCCTTTCAGAAATCAATGAGCCCAGCAGTTGGCCGAGCGGCCCTCGAAGTCCCCTCCTCCAAACAGCTTTTTTTTTAGGTCGCGTCCAGTGAAAAAAGTATTATTTCTTCTCCTCGCACTTGATTGGTTATCGTATTCGTGCTCCGTACCTAGTCCGCCAATCAAATTATTTGTTTGGGGGGGACGGCTGCCTTTCCAGCCAATAAGACACGCGTTAAAGGCGGGGGCATAGTGAAAGTCTACACCAATCGACAATGGGTTTTTTTTTCTTTCAAACAGCCCTCCTATGTTCTGACGTCGCGGGAAAAAAAATGTAAGGGCTTTGATTGGCTGAGAGATCTGCCAAGCAAGCTTAGTGGCTGGCTGCTTGTGGGCTTGTGTTCCGGGATTACCCTTGTGTGTGTGCGCCTCCTTTCCCTCCCTCCCGAGCGCCTTTAGGGGTCGCGCTTTCCACTTTCCCTTTTTTTTTTTTCTTCTTCTTCTTTTTTTTTTTTTTTTTTTTCTCCAATACCGGTCGCGAGGAGGAGGAGGATGTGGCGCACGGAGGGGAAATGGCTGCCGAAAACAAGCCGGAAGGTAAAGAGAGCGGACGCTTGGCTTCCAGTTGTGTGTGTTTGTGAGGGTTGGATTTCTTCTTGAGCTTCTCTGTTCTGCTTCGGGGTGGACGTCGGTGAGGGAGAGTCGCCAAGAGGGGAAAGAGAAAGCGAGCGTACCCACACGGGATGAATTAGGAGAGGAGCGGCTGGGAGGTGGAGGAGGAGGTGGGGAAGGGGAGGGGTGTGGAGCTGGAAAGGCAGCGGCGGAGTGGGGCGCACAAGGCAGCGGCGGCGGCCGAGGAGGCGGAGGAGGAGGAGTGGGCACACTTTTGCTGAGAGGAGCTCCTTTCACTTGTATAGGACACGGGTCCCCTCTCCCTACTCCTCACACTGTCCTTTCCCCGTTCCCTTTGCCCCTCGCACACAAACTCCCCTGCTTCCCCTTACTACCAGCCCTTACCACCATTTTGCTATATCCCACTTTTGGGCACCTTGGGAAAGGGAGGGGGGGACTCTTTCGGGGTTTTTTTCCCCCTACATTAGAAAGGGATCAGGGAGGGGTGGGTGCTGACATGTTTCCTTGGCTCCCACAAATGGAAACAAGCCGCCTGTGACTAGTTGTTGGCAAGCAAGGAGCAAGCACCTCGTCATTTCAATGAATAACCTCGTGGAAGGATCACTCAACAACCAGCCCAGGAGACAGACTACTGGAAAGTATGGTAAATGGGGCACAGGGAGCTCCAGGTGACTGGGGAGGTGGGGGCACATGGTGGTGGTGGTGGCGGCATGGGGATTTTCCATCTGACAGCCATGCATCTCCTCCCATTACTGTTGTGTCACACAAGAGATCTGCAAACTGGCACTTGCAAGCTGTTGTTTTTTTAACTACAATTCCCAGCATGCCACTACAGGAGTTGTAGTCCAAGAACAGCTGGAGTTTCCCCCCTTTCCGAACTGGGAGAAGCTCATCTGGCGTGCACTTTCCTCTCTCAGGATTGCTAGACAGAGGATCAGTGGGAAGCTTGGGTGCACAGCAAACTTTCCACTATGCCCAGTTATCATGAAGTTTTCCTGCTCTCAAACAGCTCAGTGGGCACGCGCAACCTCCCAAAAAGATTGTTCTTGCTGTAGCCATAGGGCAGAGCTAATCTGTATTAGAATAAAGACCTGACTATAGTCTTTTAGAAGGTTTCTCTTGCTGTATTCTAAATTATTATTATTATTGAACATGCTTTCTCAGGGCAGGTGGAAATGCCTTTAGACAGTTGCTCAAAGTTGGCAATATGATCCTGTAAAAAAGTTGTGATGGCTAGATTCTGAATAGTGTATGGCCACTTATTAAATACTTAAAAAAGTTTATTCCTCTAGTAAATGGCCCAATAATGTATAAGAGCTATCTTCCTGTAATGTATATTATTCAAAACATGTTGACTTAAAGCACTTTGATTCTTAATCTTGTATATTTTCACTGAATGCAGTACTAAAGCAATGGCTAGATATTGGCTAAAAGTATTTAAAGATGATTGGCTTAAGATCTTATTAACTATAAGAAAGTGCCACATTTTTATTGAATGCAAAACACCCCCTATTTTTTCCCCATTTTTTTCTTTAGGTAAAGGGGCTTTCAGAGATTTATAGTTCAGATATTTCCACATTAATTTGTAGCTGAAACTTTCATAAAGCTGATTGGGTGTTTTTTTTTTTTTTTTGTATTAATATATTGCTTGGCTAAACATGGGTATCACTTAATATATTTAAAATCCACAAGGGGGTAGTGATGCACTGTCAAGACATTTTCCATACAGACATGCTGATTATTTTTTTTTCCAAATGCTTTGACTTTACTGAAAAATGGCACATTTGCATTTTAACTTTAGATAGTACAAAATATAATTTTAATTGGTGTGTCATATTAATTGATGTCACAATTTTAAACAGGAAATTGACATGTTCTCATGATTTTTTTAATTCTTTCCTGTGAGTATTTCTCTAATGTTCTGGTTTGGTTTACATTCTACAATCTATGTAATCATAGTATGTTTGTGAAAAGGATAATCTAATTTCTTTTCATGGCTGCTGAGGAAAGCTTTTTAGAGATTTCAGGTGAAAGTACCAATTTACTTTGTTTCAGGAGGGTTGTGATTTTTCTAGGTTTTACCGTCTCTTGTTGCATTAATTTCATTTTGTTCTCGCTTCTAGGTTTTGTTTAAAAAGTGATAAGTGTTACCATCTCACTGATCAATAGATTGAACACTAAATATTGGTTATTTTATACCTCGACCCCATTGTTTTTAAAAGATGTGCTTTTACAATTTAAAATGGCTTCATTAAATACCTGATGTTAGCAATGGCTAGTATTGGGTTGCTTGACCATTTGGGGGATAGAGGGGTTTAAAGTTTTTAAAAACCAAATGTAAAGCTGTACACATAGCAGTGTTTGGGATGTAAGCATAGGTAGTTCATAGAATATTTATAAAATTGTGGGTGCGAGTACATATTGACTTAATTATGTAAGTCGTCACTGGTTGACATATTTGACTCATATAGGTTCTTCATTTATATTTGAATTACAGTTTGTCTTGGCATTTTTATATAGCCATTTGCACTTACTCGCTCATGTTATCAGCTCATAGTTTAGAGTGACTATAGACCCGTTTCCCAGATTTAATGCAATGAAAGTTTGTAGTGCGCAGGAGTCAAGCAAATGGCAATATGTGGACTTTTGATCTGGGTTCTTGTTGATGTTCTTTATAGTACAAAGCTGTGTCTGGCCTAGTTGATGGTGTTTAGCATTGTTAAAGGTGACATTTCAATAGATTGTATTTTATGAGAAACTGGCATCTCTTAATATTATATAATGTTATTAGTTAAAAATGTAAACATATATACCAGACATATAGTTTGAAGGCATATGTATACTGTGACAGTCTTGTAGCACACATTGCCTTTATAGTTTAGTTCCTAGAGACATTACTGTAAAAAAAAAGCCTTAAAAATGGATAGTGATTTGCATGTACATAGGGGATGAAAATATTGACACTGTATACATTTACGTTTGTGGAAACAATTCTTGTTTACCTTATCTAAGAGGTAAATCTTTGTTCCACCCAGTGCTTTGTAAATATGGTGAGACCTTTTAATAGCCAGTGTCTCCCACCCTTGTCTCCAAAAGATAAAAAGGAATTTGGCATTTAAATTAAGAAAACTAAGTTGTATCTTTTGTAGTCTGATATCAATTTTCTTTTAAACGCAAACATAAAATCCTTTCCTGGAATATAAAGGTTAACGTGTTTAAATAGAAATACAGATGCTTTGAATTATCCTCAAAGTAAACATATACTCTAGAAATCGTTTCAGGCACACTTTTCTGGTTGCTATCCAAGGTGCTGAATAGTAACTTGGGAATCCCCTTATGCTGCAGAACTGGCTAAAGGCAGAACGTTGTTAAACAGTGATTCTCATTACACTACTACATTTTTTGCATCTCTAATATCAGGCTTCTCTAGTGGCTACATATATTTTGTCCTTTAATGTAACGCATTATATCACATCGTGGTTAAGGTGTGAACAAAGGATGAATTATGTCTTGAGTTACCTTTACTCTTTTCAGAGGGGGGCCCATATAAAGTGTAAAAATCTGCTTTTTGAACAATTAATCGGTTAAGGATCAATAACATAAATCAATTTTAAAAATATTTTTCTATTTTAGGATCATGAAGACCCACTTTATACGTCGTTTTTGGGTAGACTACATATTAAAAATATGTAAACATATAAGTAAGAAAAGAACAA
The DNA here is from genome assembly GCF_000004195.4 of Xenopus tropicalis. NCBI lineage: Eukaryota > Metazoa > Chordata > Amphibia > Anura > Pipidae > Xenopus > Xenopus tropicalis. The sequence continues at coordinate 99,997,496 of NC_030683.2, forward strand.
AGGTGTTTGAAGTTGAGCATTTCTAAAGTCTGTCAGGGAAGATTGAACCACTTTACTGACGAAAGCAGTACAGCTTTTAATTTCTCATTTAGTTAGATATAATAAATACAGTGTTAATTTTGTAAACTGTAGCCTTGTGAGTGTGACTTTTTCTATTACAAATCAAATGTCTTGGGACATATATTTGATAATCCTGTATTAGAGAGAACTTGGAGTATAAAAACTTAAGAGCATACATGGAATTGTTCTAGCCTTTATGGTGCTTGTCGCATGAGTGTTACTATTTTTTTTTTTTTTTGTTGTCTTTTGTTGTTTTTTTTTAATTTATATTACCACCATGTTTATGCAGCGCTTTGCAGACATTGTTACCATCAGTTGTTGTCCCAGAGAGCTCAAGATTTTCTTAGTCTCTGAAGAAATAGTAAACTTGAGTTTTTTGTTACTATTTATATTGTAAAGGGTATTCTGCTTTCTTTATTAAGTTTCTGTTTTTTGCTTTTAATTGCTGGGTTTAAAGCAGTAAATCGTCATTTATTTAAATGTGATATACAGAACAGAATAGGATCAGGGGCCCTGCTTACAAGAACTTGCAAAAATAAATGGTCTTCATTTTTATGGTAAAACATATGTCTAGAAAAGAAAATACCTTTCTTTGGTTTAGTTGAGCATTTAGTGGCCATTTGTTACAGTTACTGTGTTGCAACTACTTTATGGATTTAGTAGCTTGTAATATATGTTATTGGTTCTGATGTGTCTTTATACATTTATTTTCATTATATTCAACCTATAACTGTTGTACGTTTATATCCAATGTGTATTGTTCCTTTAAGCTTAGAAATCAGTCTGCAGCCTGAATTTGAAAACTTCCCAAAAAAACTTGTGGATGACAAAGATAATTTTTGATTTGGTATGGTGCGCTGTAAAATTTTATGATCCATGTTGGCTCCTTTGGGATTATAAAGTGCAGGGACCATGAAGAAGCCCATAAAATTACCAGGGATTTCATATTGTTTGTAATTAATGTGGGGCCTCTGAGGTTCTCATGGCTTTCGGAAATATTCAAGCTAAATAAAGAGGAGGAAAAATCCTGTTTTTAGGTAAAAAAAATATCTCTCTAAAGCTTCAATCTTTCGAATGATTTCACAGAAATAAGAAATGCAGCTTTATCCAAAATGACAATGTCAAAAATGTCTAAGATAGAAAGTGGCCACTAGGACTTGGCTTGAAAAAAGAAAAAAAAATTTGCCCATGCTGGCACATTCCTAAACTTACTGATAAGTGACCCTGGTATTGATACGTATGTAGCTCCTCTATAGTGTTTTGAGATTACAAATCTTAGATTCACTGATTGAACCAGAAGATTGAGTTGAGTGGGCAGCAAAATGCTGGCAATCGCTCTGTGCCCTTAGGCTGGCATTAAAAGGACAAACTGATGGCTGCCACAGTTGATTTTTATCCTGCACTAATTCATCTTTAGCGATACCCTGAGTATCTGTAATAGAGAGCATTGCTTTGGAGTAATGTGCTGAAATCAAACTGTACAGACTTTTTTATTCTTTTTAATAACCTTGACTTTTCCATATATGTGGATTTTTTTTCGAGTCTGGCATGCATTTCTATAATATAATTCTTAGCAACTTTTCAGGTAGCATTGTTTTAAAATTTATTATGGATATTGAATTATTTGCCTCCTTCTGCGCCTCTCCAGCTTGCAATTTAAAATGCTGTCTGGTTGTTGGTATTCTTATGATTTATTGCTTCTCTTTTTGTTGAGGCCTTCTCCTATTCATCTTCCATGCTGATTTTCCCAACTGTTTGCCAAGGGAAGTAAGCCTAGTAACCAGAAAATAGATTCAATGCAAACATGGGAAGCTGCAGTACAGTATATTAAATAATTCATAAACAGAAACAAACAAAAGAAACAAATTGCAAAATGTCTTATAATACAGTAGACAACCTCATACAAATGTTTTAATTCAGTAATCATAAAGCATTTTTATGCAGTTTTCTCTCCATCCCCTTCCAGCCAGCGCCACCTAACTTGCGTAATAGGACTTTTATTACTGAAGCTGGTAGAAGTATGTGCTGTGCTTGCAGAAGGACACAGGTATATTTGCTTTTTTAACAAGTGATCTAATAGGCAGGTCTGGGGCAGATGCATACTTTATACAAAATATAAAAATTATATAACTTTCTGTTAAACCCTTTACAAAAAAATGAATCTTAAAGGGATTCTGTCATGGCAAAACATGTTGTTGGTTTTTGTGTTTTTTTAATACACCATTTAATAGCACTTTTCCTACCAGAATCCTGTTACAGTACCTTGTACTTGATCCCAACTAAGATATAATTAATCCTTATTGGATGCAAATAATCCTATTGGGTTTAATTAATATTTTTTTTTTTTTAGTAGACTTGAGGTATGAAGATCCAAATTACAGAAAGACCCCTTATCTGAAAAACCCTTGGTCCCGAGCATTCTGGATAATGGGTCCTATACCTGTACTAAAATCCATTTTTCAAAAAGGACAAACAGCATTTTTTTTTCTATTTCATTCTGAAATTGGACATGAGGCAAGCCATTTTCTTTTACAAGTGTTTTGAGCCTTGTGCTGTGATAAGCTTCAGTTTCTCTTTACTGCTGCACTGCAAGTTGGAGTGATGTCAGACCCCCTCACCCCCACCCAGTAGCCCACCTACATAAAAATGCTCATGATTCACTTGTCTGTGCTGATAGCACCTCAGTGTTACACTATGCACTTCTCTGGGCAAAACTGCCTGTACTGCCTTGCACCGATTAAAAATGGGGGTTTTTGAGAGAATAGCACATATTTACTGTGGGTGACAAATCTTCCAGTTTGCCAATACCCCCTGAGGGCAATGGTAGATGGAGAACTTTGACTGCGGGAAGCGATAAATCTCCAAGGCAACAGAGTACCTGAAAATACCTTTTAGGTTGCTCCCCATGCGAATTAATGCAGGTAAAACTGACTTCTCACATAACTGAGCAGAAATAGAGGAGGGGGCATTTTCATGCAATTATGCAAGAAGTCAGTTTCACCAGTGGCAGCTCACATCATGTTCCTCTGCAACAAAAGTTGAGCACCTTTCTTATCTGCCTGTTCTATTATGGACCTGGCCTGACGGTAAAGCTTGGACAGCACTGTTGACTTGATAATATATAAAACCTTGAGGTCTATTTTACAAATTCCCCACATTTTGCCAGAAGTACTGTTATGCCGTTGCTGTGGGACCTCTGGGTTACCCACAAAAATATTTTACAGGTTTGGGTAGGTAGCTTCATCTTCCCCTTCTCCCTAAGATGATGTATTTTCTGATTTATGGTGGCCAGCAGGTTGAGTTGTGCACAGAGCAGCTACAGGCTGGATGGCGTTGAGGGTCCGGGTTGCAAGTCTGAGGGTCTTTAATTCAGAGAATTGTTTTATTTTCTCGCTGCATTTCTACTTTAGGTGGTAACTTGAAATATAAGATAATATCTTAGTATCCCTGTTGCCGTAGGTAATATTTGAGTAAGAATACTTGGAAATTTGTGTGATTGGTAAAGGAAGATTGGATATTAATATGTTCATAAATACAGCAATGTGAACGAAAAGTTTTGGTAATTTTGCATTCAATAGAGATAATCTTGCACCAAAATATACGTTTTCACCTGCTGCTCTGAAAGAGGGGTATCCTTGCATTCAGTAACATTGTTTGTATTTGATAGTTATTGGTGGTGAGCTACTGATTATTTAATTAGTAGCAGAATAGTCATTAATTCTGGAATGACTGCAACTCTCAGCATCCAGACTCATTTTCACTTGTGTTCTGACACATTCAAACCCCAGGGTGGGGCCTTTGGGGTAATAAAAATAAGTCATTATAAATAAGCAGTGACTTAACTTCCCATGTATGGAGGGCCTGCCTAAAAATACTAATTTATGATTTTATGCAGTATTTACTGAATTTATTTGTTCGTGATTTCTCTTGTCAGATGATCATGGAAACAGCAATGGCAGTCATGTAAAGATCTTTTTGCCCAAGAAGCTGCTTGAATGTCTACCAAAATGTTCAAGTTTACCTAAAGAGCGGCATCGTTGGAACACCAATGAGGTATTTAATTAATTTACTGCTACCCACCTTCAGGCTGAAATTGCTTATTCTGAAGAGGGTTTATCATAAAGTACATTTTTATTTTTTACTATTTTTAATGGTTTAAGGTTTTCTGTGTTATTGCAGTAGTATTCACTATATTTTTAAGCTTGGTGGTACCAAAAGACCAAATATACTCTGCATGATTTTGTTGGTTTGTTTGGATAATAATAATCTGAAACACAGAGAAATCCCTACTGTAGGACAAGATGCAGTGAAGCAAATCTCTGACACTTGGCATCCATTTGTAAAACTGATACATAAGAATGCCAGAGGGATGATGTTTTGAAATGTGGAGCCTTGACCTATAAAGGTCATTATAAATGTATGGAATTTTTGCTTGCCTGCTTTAAAGGGACCTTCTATCTTAAAAGAAAAGTCTGGAAACATTGCGGTTTGGAGGATTAAACATTGTATGTCTTTAATGAATAACTTTTTTTACAGCTTCAAATGTATATCTATGTTTCAAGCACGTAACCTGTGTTTGGTCTCTGGTATCCATGATGTTACCTTTATTTTTATTCACTATGCCATGAAAAATTTTTGTTTTCATGGCAACAGTAGTTATGTCACTACTACATTCATCTTATTCTGCTGTGTCAGGCATGGGAAGCGTTGGCAGATCTCCGTTTTCTCAGCTAATGTTTAGGAGCATGAGCCCAACATGAAGCTCAACTGAAAGTTAGTAACAAGCATCCCTGTGTGTATTCCATATAAGAAATTAGGCTGCATGCAAAATTTTTCCATTAGTTCCACTAACAATAAAAGGGTATTTTCAGTTAAAGGGTAACAACACCTTGCAAAATAAAGCTTATTGCTGTAAAAACATTAGTAGCTGATCATGTTTTTTCCCTCCTTAAAAAGGTGATTTATTGGAGATATCTTTGAAAGGCATGTGTGTTCACTGCCGTAGGACTATTATACATCTCACCTACTACATAGCCAAGGATGTAATGTACAGCATTTTTAGGCAAATTATTCATTGGGAGTTAGCACATATTCAATTAGCTGTATTCAGCCCAGGTTCTACAGTTATTAATTTGGAGCTTCTTGCATTTTGCAGGTATTAATTGGAAGCTCAGATCACACATTCCTAAGGGTGGGGGAAGTGAGTTCTTATGCATTCTTATGGGAGGGGGGACTGAGCAGATTGAAGTATGATACCGAAGAACGTGTTCCCAAAAAAGGAGACAAGAAATCCTGTTTCTTTTGATAGAGGACTCAGCGCAGCATTTCTGTGAGCGCTTATGGCTGTATTTACATAGACCTTTCTGATCAAGCTTACTTAGTTTTTTACCTTTCCTTCTCCTTTAATTTCCTTGGGTAGTTAAGCTGTGGTTGTTACCTTTCCACCTCACCAGACTTTCCTAAGAACCACAGCCGTTTCCTGCATGTTTGTTAAAAATAGTTTTATGTAACGTGCGTCTGACAGGTTACACTGTTTTGTTGCAATGCATGGACATTATTTGCTGTTGACTGCAATGTTAAAATTTGCAACTGCAGCAGTATACATTGTCCCTCTTTTATCCGGTGGATTGTCTTGCATCTAAGTGCTCTCTCTAACAATACTGTATATGCTGCTTCGTGTCCCTTCATTTTATGCAGCCGTGGTTACACCAATAAACATTAAAGTCTGGGAGAGGCATACTGGACTTTTTTCAAGATTTGTGAGGTGGAAAAAAAATTAAATTTCTCCTTTTAATAGCTGTGTTCATGAATTTTAAGAGAAAGCTATTCACCTTTAAATAAATTGACCTACTGTAGTCTCATGTATATTTTGGAAGCTGAATTTTTATGAGAAACTAGGTGTTTTGGGTGAGCGGTGACTAGTACAGGAGTGTGAGGTATGAATATTATATTCATATATATTCATAATTAGGCCCACAAAAAACAAATTGATTTATTTTTGTTATACTTTTATCCAGTTTAAAACCTTTGCTATATGTTGTCTTTTTTTAAGCTGTAAGACAATTTTTTTTTAAGTAGGTATATATTAAGTGTTTTTATTTTTGTAAACTGGAGTCACAGATTAATTCATGACTATCATCAAAACAATGCAACTGAAATCAGTGGCACCAGTTAAATTATATTTGAGTAGCAGTGACAAAATTATCTCTCTTAAATCACATTCTATCCAACATTTTCTACCAGATTTCAAATTAATCATGACATTTTGCCAATACAACTCTCATTGTCTTGTATATGAACTTTCAGAATTTATCTTAAAAAATTCAAGTTCCAGAAATTGAAATTTGTGATATTTGACTAAAAAACTGTTAGCAGGAAATTATTGTGAATAGGGAAACTTAGCGGACAAAGTAGTAGTATCTTTTGAACGTCTATACCGTACATATATATATAATATCTGAAGTTTGTGTGCTTATTTGGTGAAATAAGTACAATCTTTCATTATACTATTTAATTATGTGTTGACTGTTTCCTACTGTAAAGTATTAGAAGCTGGGAGCCTTAAATAAATCATGGGCCAAAAGAATTTTCACTTTGTCCTGTCTTAAATTATGTAAAGGGGTGCACACTTATTTAAAGGTTAGAGCAATTTTTATAATGTACTATACAGAGTTAACATATATTTCTAGCTATTCATGTCACTGTTGCCTCTAATGGTATAAGCACTGAGCTGTTCTGTTGCTTAGTGACAGTACAAAATAACACAAATTCCAGTTTGTCCTTTCTTTTCTTTTCTTTACTGTAGGGGGGAAATGTCAAGGTTACAGTAAAACAAGTAGTGACTGATGATGATCTGGCAACAATGGGCAATTTATTCCCAAATGAGCTTCACCTTGAAAGAGAATTAATGTTACATTTCTATCAAATATGTACTGACTCTCGAAAACCTGTATTTAATTTTTGCTTTCCTTTTCCAATAAAGACACAGTTTGGTACTTTTAGCCAGGTCTTTGTTTTTAGGTCTCGTTCAGTCTTTGTTATCAAGATTCCTTGCTTTTTATGGATTATTTTACAAGTATCATTCATAGTTGTGGTTTTTTTTTTGTTTGTTTTATTGTGGGGATGCACTGGATTCAGGACACGGCTGTGGATGTGACTGAATCCCAGCATTTTTACAGGATTTGGGCAAATCTTTGGTAAAACTTGTGTTATGGGACTTTGAAGCTGTAGGTAACTAAACGCAACAATTTTTTGTTTACCGATGATGAAAATTATTTAATTTGTAAATATGTAATTTGAATACGCAAATTTGATTTTCCAGTTTATTTTGGTCTTCTTTTGAATGTTTTGTGGAGGTTTTTGAGTTCATAATTACTTGTTTTTCTTCAATTATTTATTGTCATTTAACATTTCTTAAGATGCTATTCTTTATCTTGCAATTGTAATCCTTCTTTATTTGCACATAGTCCTCTAATATGTTGTCATTTCAGACTAGGAGTTATGGCATGTTGTCATTGGGGGCATACCAGGAGAAAGTCATGTGTTTTCTAATTAGCTGTAATAAGCACTCATAGTTCCCTGAGAAACTTTGTATCTATATTGTTAATAAAGATACATTATTGAAGTGGTTCTGAAATTTAGGGGAACAACAATGCAGGTGTTTCACTATAATTTTGGCAAAAGATCACTTACACATGAGCTAGCTAAGATGTTTGCCATGCTCTATTACTAATAATATATTTAGTATATATACAGGTATAGGACCCATTATCCAGAATGCTCGGGACCAAGGGTATTCCGGATAAGGGGTCTTTCCGTAATTTGGATCTCAACACCTTAAGTCTACTAAAAAATCAATAAAACATTAATTAAACCCAATAGGATTGTTTTGCATCCAATAAGGATTATTTATATCTTAGTTGGGATCAATTCCAATGTACCGTTTTATTTCTACATAGAAAAAGGAAATCAGTTTTAAAATTCTGAATTATTTGATTATAATGGAGTCTATGGGAGACAGGCTTTCCGTAATTCGGAGCTTTCTGGATAACGGGTTTCCGGATAAGGGGTCCGATACCTGTACTAATAATATATTTGTTTTATGCTGGAAGATTGATGAATAGGGATCTGTCCTGTGTACCACATTAGTTTTTGTTGATTATATTCTTACTTTATTTATTCAAAATAATTTGTGGTCATGGGCATACTATTGAAACGCCAAGGCTAAAATACAGTTCCAGGCAAATAGCTTGGGCTGCTTCTATCTAGTGTTATCTTCCTATAACGTTCAAAAAAGCATTACTGCAAAATAGAAGTCTACAAGATTTTCTTGGGAAACTAGGGTTCTGTTATTTTAACACTTTCTAATAAATAAACATCTTGCTAGTATTGTGGTTCTGAAAATGTTTTGTTTTTTTTTTTTTAAAAAAAAAGCCATTTTACTGGCTAATAAACCTTGCCTAGCTATTTCAGGTACTTTACACGAGCTGATGAGGCAGAAAACACTTCGAAAAGTTCAAGGGGTTTTCTAGTACAACTCTGGCAGTTCCATTTAAAGATACCAATCTCTATTAACCTGGTGCTGATTAACAGTTGTCATTGCTATGAATCATAATCAAGTGATTATTTATAAAGCTGCATGCTAAACCAAGGACAGCAATTCATTCTGCTCCTGTAACTGCTGCTCTGCCAACTTATTACATCCGTTTCCAATAAAGGGAAAAAAAAAGGACTGAATAATGGACTCTCATTGAAAATTAACTTTGATAATAACTGCTAAATACAAATATGTTTTATTTATATTTGTATATAGTACAAAGCAAAATGTCCTTCACTATACTTTTCAGCCTATGGCTGGCCTGTAATGCTGGTATTTGAAGCTTATTAAATATAGCTACATGTTAGACTTTCCTGTGGTATGCTAACAGCAAAAAGTAAGGTGGTTGTTGATTCTTATTTTTACATATAGTTTGATATCAATGTGGAAAACAAATATATTCACACAAACACAGATATAAAGCCATTTGTTCTGAATCTTGTCATTTCTCTCTAAAAACATATATTATATTACAGAGTCGTCTCGGAGATTTACTAAATGAGAGATTTTTGACGTTAAAATCAATATTTAATAAGTAGAATCTATATTCAACGTGTAGTCTCCCAAATTTTTACTATTTAATCAGAGCTTATTTATAAAGCCTGATATAAAATTAAGAATTACAGGTTGTATGTGAATTTGTTCTTGCAAAGTTGCTATTGCTGATTTCCATTTTGACAACCCATATGTTTCATCTTTTTAGCTCTGACTTCTGTTCCAAGTGATGTAAAGCTGATGTCACTAATGAGCCACACAGGCGGTCATTTGTCTGCCCCAGTGGTACCATGTACTTACATATTCCAGTCTGTCTATTTTTTTATGAGCAACTTGTACCACTTTTAAGAGAGAAATACAGGACAGAGCATAAATTACCTGTAGCATTTTTTATTATTACTTCAAAGGTAAAATCAATGTGGTTATAAAACAGCGGCTTTGCTGTACGCCTAACTGAACAGGAGAAGCAATATCTATACACCCCATGTGAATACTGTGGCCTTAATACTTCTTGGCATGCTCAATGTGATTTTTAAAAAAAAATTATATATCTATGTGTGTATTTTATGTGCATTTATATATGCGTGTGTGTGTGTGTGTGTATGTGTATATATATATATATATATATATATTATATATATATATATATATATATATATATATATATATATATATATATATATCCTCCACACACATGTATAAATATATAAAATAATCAATGCTGTGTTACATGGGTGCAACATCAGATACAGCATGTAGACTTTACAGATCAATACCCCCACCCACAGTGCATAAGAGTTCATTGTACATGATACAGGACATCCATACAAAATGCTTAAAGAAAATGTAAACCCCTCCCCCTTTGAAATCTTTACATACCTGCCACTCCAATTGTTCAAAAGTTAATAGTAAGGCTGCAGCATCTCTTTAATCACTTAGGATTCCTTCTCCTCCTCCTGACCCGCTCGGCTCCCTCCCTTGGGGTATACATTGGCTCATGGCTATAGGATATGCTGAGAATCTGCCCCTATACTAATCTGATAGTTGTGGCTGCTTCCGGAGCCATTGCGTTGGACTGGCTGCAGCCACACTAAGCGAATTCCGCACAAAGCTGCTAATATATTCTGCTTAATGTTGCTGCACAGATAAGGACTTTTTTAGGCATTTATCTGCAGACCGAGAACCTGCCCCATGTTGCTCTAGCCTTACAGCGCACATGTGTTGATTGCAGATGTAAACGTCACTGAAAATGCTATTTGTTTTAGTAAAGTGTGATGACAATAACAAACTGAGGCGCTTCATGTAGTTCAAATTATGTGCTTTGTGTAAGGGAGATATTCCCACTTAAACACATTATAGAAAAAAATAGGGTTTACATGTCCTTTAAGAATCATTGATTGATTGATTCCCTTTCTTAAGTCAGCAGTTATAATTTATACACTTGTTGTGCTAAGAATTGTATCCACTACTGTAGCAAAGTGTAACAGTTTAGAGTGTGCACCTGGATTAGTTAGATGCCAGTCTAAAACACCTTAGAGAGAGGGACTTTAAACTTAAATTTTAGAAAGTCAAAAATAAGCAATCAACAAAAGTCTTTATTTCTGGTGTGCTGCACTGCACTTGAAAATGATGTTTGGAAAGTGAACAACCCTTTTAAAGAAGCCACCCAGAACATAGCCATTCAGTTCATACATTGTTGTTATTGAATGTGGGACGATGCTCCCTTTTCTTTAAAATTGGCAAAACATCTTGTGCATACACAGGAGCAGCATTAATGGAAGATGTGAAAGACTAGTGCATGAGGGTGTGCATCACCTATGTTACAGTCCAGCCTTATCAAAGGCCTGAACTTCTTAAACAGTGCAACTCTATATATTTCACATAATCCAGGAAATTCAGCCTACCAGTCAAAATCATAGGTAAAGCTAGTAACATTATTGGTTACTTATGCCTGCTTATGTCTGGTAAACGTCTGCATATATATTAAGCTAATGTGGATGTTTTAGAAGGTACCCATTATCATGAGTGGAATATGTACTATTTATGCACAAAATATTATTCTGCTCGATTTTACTATGCTGCTTATATATGATTGTAAAAATACAGTATGATGTTAATGTAGACCTTTCCACCATAGTAAAATATTTTATGCTCAGCCATTTGGTTCTTATAATAGATAATTAGATGTGTCTGATATAAATCATTTTTAGTTTTCTTTTCCTTTCTTGGTTATGCAGCTAATTAATTGGTTTATACCATTGGAGAACTATTACATCCCCATATATTTATTTTTGGCTGTGATGTGAATCTATATAGATTAAAAGAAATCGCATACAGTACAGAAGTTTAAGGATGTTCAGTTCAACTTTTTTGGGAACAAATCTGCATGATTACTGAATTATTTGTTTTTATAATAGTACTGGTTTTACCCAGAATGACAAGCACTATAAAAATATACACTTTTGTACTTGCTATTATTATGCCTGTCTGAGGAATGCTGGAGATGGTTCCAGCGACCTGTTTGTATGTTCTTTGTGTTGTCTAAGCAACATTTGCTCTTTACTGTGAAGGGCACATTGCAAGGGTAATTTCACCTATTCTGAATTGAGAGATTAGGATGCTAATGTGAGTAGATAAGACTATAAGTATTGAAGTGTATGTGGGTTATTCTGACTGACTGAAGCTTGGTTCAATGTGGAATTTAATGCACTTTGTTGTCTGAATTTGTTATGAGTCCTCCACCGACATATTCTTGTTTTATTTCTGTTTAAAAATTAACTTCTCAGTACAAAGATTAATTTTTTTCCCCCAAAAAATGTATGGCACTTGTGCAACTATAAGTCCATTCTGTTTAGTACAGTCCTAACGTGCCATGTAAGGAATAAGTAACCTTGCCAAAACACAGAATATCTGCAGCAAGTGTCTTTCAAGTATGGGATCTCTTATCTAGATTGTTAGAACCCGGCTTTTTTGTTTTGCCACCAAAGTGGGTTTATTCTAACTTAGTTACCATCATTTACAAGGTACACTGTACTGTTATTACATAGAAAATGGAAATTTATGTATTTTAAAAAAAAAAAAAAAAAATCTGTTAAAAATGACCTTCCTGTATTTTACAGCTTTCTGGATAATGTATCCCATACCTTTTCTAAAGGTCCCTGCATTAAATGTTGTACCTCAGCACAACTAGACTGTAAGCACATGCCACCATTTCCCTTTCTTAGCTAGACATATCACTTTCACCTCTGACATATACTATATCTTGACAGTTAATTGTTTGCTATGCATTGTTTGCATATACAGTAGAATTGCACAGGCATGAAAATTGCAAGCTATCAATTGTGCTTCTTTAAGTATATTTAGAATGTTTAAGCTTTTCTCTGATTAATTATTATAGCTCCTACTGTGCAGATTGCCAGAGCACTTATGCTTACTAACACACAGGCACATGCAAATATATGTATCCTCTGTCATTACTTACTTGTGACCCCTTATGGATAAAACCCTATTATCTAGAGTTTTTATTCAGCTTATGTCTGTGTAGAATGATTCTGCCAAAGCAAATACTGAGATGACAATGAAAGCCAACTACAGACACACAAGAAGAAATAAGTACTAAAGTTTGTCCTCATACTGTATCTTTAGGGGAGGCAAATACATGTTCAATATTGTCATATCAATGGATTTTCTTTCAGTACGGTATACGTCAAGATTTTTTCATTTGCATGACTTATTTAAGATCTTAGTTAACTCAAACTCCTTCATCTGTTTTACAGCCTTCATGATGCTGCCGTCCATTTGGATTTTTTTTATATTGTGACCCTTCATCCTTGATTCCCTGACCTGCATTACCCTGGTAACCATTTCATTTTAATTTGCTTTCATGTTTTTTTTTAATTTTGTGTAATATTTATCTTTTTATTTTAATTCATGTTCATGCTATATTTATATATATATATCACTTTCTTTATCCACTTTAAATTGTACTTGTTGGCTTTTTTTTTCCTTTGTTGATGTTTTCAGACTGAAAATAAAGATTTTTATTTTATTTTTTGTTCTCTTGTGCATTTTTTAAGTAGTCACTATAGTGTTGCATACACATTTTCAAAAAATATTTTGATCCAAGACTCTGTTTACAGGCTGCATACTGTGCTGAAAATTGGTTAGTCACAAATACTTGCCAGTTTGCTCAGCTGAAAAGGTTACAACCTTCATCTAAGTTTATAAATCTCCAAACTAGTAGCATACATTGCTGGATACAGTAATAAGGATTTAATAAAATGCAAAAGACTGGGCATTACAGACACATACACCCACATGAGCTGAATTTAAATGACTTAAGATGCTTCCTATAAGGCCATCTGATTTAAGGTTTACTGAAGTAAAGGCAACTATCTATCCCATTTAAAGGAAGGTTGAAAAGTTTTTTTGCTTTGTACTTTTGTATCTGAAAAATTCAATAGAGATGTTTTGATAAGAAATAAGCACAATCCAGGAGTTTGTTTTAATGTTCAAAATGTTACACGTGCCAAGACTAGCATCGTACACAGTAGCTAAGGTTATCTGAAGGTTCTAAGAGGCTAAAAAAGGTTTTTACATGTTTGAAGAGATACTTTGTTACTGTAATGAGATTTACATTTTGTTTTGCACACAAAATATTTAAGGAGGCATATAATAGGGAATGATGCAATGGAGGGAAAAAATATGGGCAACTGGCTCATGCCATCAGTACTGGAATATATTAAAGGACATTATCAGTCTATATTCAGCTACCATAATAAATGGTGTCCGAGTGGATGTCCAAAATAGATTGATTTGTAAATCAGAGGTAGTGTCCTATCTCAGAATGAGAGCTCCTATAAAGTATTATTGAAGACCATCTTATAATACCATCACAAGTAGATTTTATACTACAAATTCTCATCTCATTTCACAATATTTTGATATAACATTCCTTTTGCTATACCTGAGCTAGATCACTGAAGTAGTGCTACCTCCTTGCAGATAAGTTATCTCTGTGGTGGATCAATTAAAGGGGGGTTCCCACCAAAGTGTAAATCTACAAACTGCCCTTTTGCAACACTGAAATTGGAACTGGAAATAACTCTGGGATACTTTTTCTCCCTGATAAGAATGTTATATATAATAATAATATTGTTAGTGCAAATACTACATACTATGTAGGTTTACTCTATGGATGTGCTGCCACTGTTTTGCCACTGTTTTCTGTAACACAGGATCCATTGATCTGGGAACTGTATGGCTATGGATACTCTGCTTTGGTTAGCCTAACATTACTGTTTGTTTTTTACAATAAGTATCATAAAATATCAGCAAACTATTCACATAAAGAATAAATGTTTTAAAAATTTTAAATTAAAGTAAATTGCATTTTGTGGAATACTTATTTCATTATAAGGCGGATTGAAGCAGGAGGGCAGTTTTATGATGCCACAAACCCTATTTACAAATATCAGAATATACCAAAGCCTTCATGCTAATCATGTGAAAGTTTCACAATATATACATTTTGAGAGACAATAGTTAATAAATGGAGATCCAACCAATTTAAGTATTTAGGAACCTGTAATTTAGTACTTACATTTTTGTTAAATGCTGAAAAATTAGGATTGTTGACAACTGATTGTGTATTCCGCAAAGTATGGGGGTTTCTAATTGCCCAGCATTTCTATTGTGGGCATGGACCACCCATGGCCAGAGCTCTGCGTGACAGTGACCTGTATGGTCAATTAAGTTCAAATTGAGGAAAAGTCTTATCATGATGAACAGAAAAAAATAAAGTAACATCTTAAGTGTGTAAAGCAGACCATACATGTATTAATAAAAGGAAACAAGGTTTTGTGCAAATTTATGAGCATTTAATGTTGCCCAGTGATCCCTGATATCAATATACTGTGTATGTTTGAAAATGTTCTGCTCATGCCCCATTTCTAACTGTGCATAGTTGTAGCTGTTCTTCACTTTCTATAGTCCACTTAAAAAAGGGGTAGTTCACCTTTACATTAACTTTCAATATTTTATAGAATGTTCTATTCTTTGCAACTTTACAGTTGGTCTTCTTTATTTTTTATAGTTTACTTATTTGCCCTTTACAACTTTCCAGCTTACAAATGGGAATCACTGACCCTGTGTGTAAACAAGATCTTTAGCAACCGGATAACTGCTGAAATTCCAAACTGGAGAGCTGCTGAACAAAATTGTATGATCCCAGGGGCGGCCCTTAGTACTTAAATATATTTCTCTTTAGGATTACCCAATAGCACTTACTACTAATAAAATATATTTTTATGAAAATGATTTAATTAGACAAATAAGGCTTTTGCTTCTTTAATCCAATATATTTTACTTTCATTGTTCAGGGGTATGGTTTTCCTTTAATGCAATGCCTTGTAAAGTTTATTTTACTTTTTCTTTAAACAGTAATGCCAAAGGCACCTGGAGAGTCAACACAACAGAGGTTTCACTTTGTTTTTTACTTAGTTTAGAGATCATCTTCTCTATGTAATGGAGCACAGGCAGACACTTATCTCTTTTGAAACCACTGAAGCATTGCTGATACTGTGATGTGAAGGAGATCGGTATAAGACAACTTTGCATATGCTATATGAAGAATATTTGTTGTATGGATTCTGCACTGCTTAACCCTTTGTCTAGCGAATATACTATACATTTGTTTACAAGTGAGGTTTTATGTGCGTTAGTGTGTTTAAAAGATTAAGGTACCTTAAATGACTAAATGTGTGGGTTTTTTCCATTAAGATATTTATCTAAATATGCTGACATCTATAGCAATTTGCGTTAATCAGCTACAGGCCTACTGTTGCAGTATCTCTTCCTGCCATTTAAGTGAACATAGGAAATATCTCCTATCAAGCATGGCCCAGCGAAGCACCATTATTTTTTAAGTGTCTCATTTTTTAATTCTGTAACATTTAGTGCTGATGTTTTAATTGCATACAGCTGAAGCTGCTAAATGAGCACGGAAATGGATTTAGATCCTCTCCAAGCTTTCTTGCCACCTATAAAATATATATCATTCATTAGACTCTAAGATTATTCAGATTTCATGACTGGATGGTAAAAAAAAATGTACAGACAGAGT
Source organism: Xenopus tropicalis (assembly GCF_000004195.4). Lineage (NCBI taxonomy): Eukaryota > Metazoa > Chordata > Amphibia > Anura > Pipidae > Xenopus > Xenopus tropicalis. Next base: position 100,013,770 of record NC_030683.2, read on the forward strand.
AGAATGTTCTGCATGTTAGTAGCAGCAAGTGTTTTTTTTTTTTTTTTTTTTTTTTTTTTTTTTAATTGCAACTTCTAATAAGGAAGGCTTTATGCAGATAATTTATACAATTTGTAAACAGTTCATTTTAGTAACCCTTCCATTTTATATTTGCCAATGGCAGTAGAGACAGCAGAATGTAAAGGAAAATTAACTCAGAGTTACTAGGGTTGCTAATTCTTTAGGCACTTCTCAGTGATTAAAATTAGTTGTTGCACTCTTGACTCCTGACCAGTGCTCCTAAAAAAACTTTCTGTTAATGGAGATCCACCCTAGACAGGACGCGGACCCAATTTGAGGTTCCAACCTATTGGTTAAGAATTACTGCTGTAGTTCTGAGTTTCCATCTCTATTAACCTTCCTGTAACTATTTCCACAAATATAATCAAGGTTCCATAATCAGACAGCATATTAAAGAAAATGCTAAAAAGCTATTGAAATTCTTTGAGGAGCTTGAGCGACCTGTTATCCAGAATGCTTAGGTCCTGGGGTTTTTCAGATAAGAGGTCTTTCCCTAATTTGGATCTCCATACCTTGTCTGCTAAAAATAATTAACTATTAAATAAACCCAGTAGCATTGTTATGCATTCAATAGGGATTAATTATATCTTAGTAAGGATCAAGTACAAGGTACTGTTTTATTAATAAAATAAAAAAAATAGAATTATTTGCTTATAATGGGGTCTATGGTCCGTAATTCAGACCTTTCTGGATAACGGGTTTCCAAATAATGCATCCCATACATGTATATAGGGTTTTTTCTTTCAATATTATAGGAGGAAAGCAAGTGTGTTCTGGACTCTTTAGGAACTATTGTTTTTTTTTTTTTTTGGTTTTTTTTTTTTGCATAATTCATTCCTTTTTTTTATGATTGGTATTACTGGTATTACCCAGGTAAAGGACAGCTGTCCTTTATCCTAAACTGAACTGTGTGTATTTACCATATTATATCCGTAAAAATACCACTCCCAGGCTGGTCCACAGGAGGTTTTGTAGGATGGTGTTGGATCGACAAAATGCATCCTATCGGATATAGTCGCATGGGTCAAAATATATTGGAACTTTTGGAACTGATACAAAAAATCTGATGTGTAAACTACATGAAAGGATTGCCATCTGACACAACACACCTGTCTGAAGGGAGAGCTGCATGCTGCGTCTTCACCCGACAAGATAAAATCTGATGGTGTCTGACAGACTTTTTTTCTTCATTGAAATACTTTGTCAGATGTAGATGCAGGAATGAAACACTCCATCCGATTTTATCTGATCCAACTTTACATTACAGCTGTGGAGATCAGATTTTGTAGGATCCTAAAAAATCTTGTGGTGTTTCATGACAAGACCAGATAAAATGTGACCCACAAAATTTGATCAGAATCTACTGTGGAGTTTAGCCCTTAGTCACTTTAGTAATGAGACTGAATCAGGAGGGATGATTCTCTGCATGAAAAATTCTATGTATAATGATATGCATAATTTTTAACACTGTGCTTTAAACTACTGCTTTCACCAGAGTTGGTAGTTTGTTTAATTCACAAGTGTCACAATGGGTTCCTTCTGCCTCATTCTTTAGTAATTCTTTGGTAAGTTCTGCTGTAGGAACGCTGCATGTTAGAGAGTCCAGCAGTAGTTTGTGCAGCAATTTCATTCTAAAATGCATGCATACATCTAAAAAACAAAAATCTGATCTGTGTTTTACTAGTTCTGATCCTAAATCAATACAAGTAGCTAATGTCATGGTGACTGGGCACCACGATAAACTGAAGTTAGGAATTGTGGAATAAATTGACAGCTGTTAAGACAACACACCTTCAGAGACTTTTTTCTTTGTAAGTACTTCAGAGAATTCTGGAGAACTTAAAAATGAAAAATACAGAAGCAAATACTCTCTGATCGCCCAGGGGATTTCACTTCAGTTTGATTCCTTTTTGGTGAAAGAGAACAAATAGGAATGATGGCCATTTCAAATATTCAACAAAAGAATCTTCTTCGACTTTTGCTATGTGCGTGAATGAGAATTTTTATAAACGCTTTGTCAGACTGACCCTATTATGCGAAGTGTCACAGGAACTTGGGTGAACCAGGTTTTTGGGATTTCTTTGTATACTGTGTATGCTTTTGTCTGATATTCTTAGGTGTTCAGACTTGTACTGTGAACTGTGTTGGAGTGCATGTAACCGTGCGTCTGTTGAAATCAATTACACAATTTAAAGGTGAAAGAAAAAGCCACTTGGTGCCTACATGCTTTTAAATGCTGAAAATATAGCAAAGCCCCATATGAACTAAGTGGGGGAGACACATAAAAGGGCACAATCAACAGTTCTCACCCATTCTCACTTTTGTAACCACAGACTTTTAGTTCAAAATGTATTCTTTTCATTCTGAAGGTTTTTTCTTTCAGCACCACTTTCTTTAGAACAAATAAGCCAAATAAATGTTGAGTTTTACTTAGGGCAGTAATAACGGAGGAGGGGATTATGATCACTGCTGTTTTACGGGCAGTACAAATGTCTGCATGTTGACATTCTCTAAAGTTGAGAAATCTGCATATAAGTATAATTAACTTTGTGCAAATTTTCATTAGTGCAGTAACCCATGACAACCACTTTTTTTTTCTTTAATTTTTCTCCCTGCAGATGATAGAAAATTGTAACCTATGCATTGCTGCAGGTTATTGGCCACATGGAAATTTGCCTGTTCATAAATGAGTCCCAACTGTCACCGTTCCTTAGAGATTTTTAATAACTACTTGCTGGGTCTCAATTTCTAAAGCTTCTTGCACATAATCGGATATAAAGGGCAATTGTGTTAAGTGAAAGGCCTTCCACTTCCAATGACAATCTTGTTAAGGCAGGACTCAGTAAACCAATGGCTGTCTTTCTACCTTATTTGTAGTGTGTGTGTGCACAACAATCAAAAATATACTGCCCAGGTGCTGGTCAAAAAACATTGGATTTCTTTCAGTTTAGAATTATTCTTTTTGCACTAAGTTCCAGAGAGTGCAGTTTTGGTGACTGCTGATGGAATGTGCTATGGAATGAGTTGATCTGCTCCTGAGATTAGCATTAGTACAGCGAATAGGGCTTGAATTTAGATTTAATAATATTTATGTATTTAAAAGCATGTCTATTCAGGCCCTTTCTTGCACATTTATCATTTGATTCAAACCCTTGTCTTCTGTTTTAGGCTCCATGACTATAATGCGACTTTGGGGCTGATTTATCAAAATTTAAAAAAAAAAAAAAAGAAAGCAGATGTGGAAAAAATAACCATGAGAAAACTTGTTCGACTTTTCTTCTCAAATGTTAGCTTATTTAAGAAAAAAATGCAACGGAATATTACCGTGCACTAATAAATTGGGAAAATAAAGTTGTTAGAGACAATTCTCATGGACTTCTATTAAATCTCAACAACTTTTACATTGTGTTTAAAGGAATACTTAAACATGTTTTTTTTCATAACTCATCAGTTAATATAGCTGCTCCAGCTGCATTGAAATATGATTTTCAAAAGAGCAAACAGATATTTTTATATTTAATTTTGAAATTTCACATGGGGTTAGCCATATTCTTCATTTCCCAGGGTGCCACAGCCATGTGACCTGTGTTCTGACAAACTTCAGTCACATTTTACTGCTGAGATACAAGTTGGAGTGATATCCCCTCCTCTCAGCAGAACAATGGGAAGGGGGAGCAAGATAGTAGCTCCCAGTAGATATCAGAATAGCACTCAATAGTAAGAAATCCAAGTCCAGCCTGGGACTCCTCCAGTTACATGGGAGTAGGAGAAACAATAGGTTACCTGGAAGCAGTTCTAATGTGTAGCGCTGGCTCCTACTGAAAGCTGAGACTCAGGCACAATGCAACAATGCACTGAGATGGCTGCCTACACATTAATATTACAACTTGAAAAAAATACATTGGTTGGTTTAAGAATAAAATTTTAAATGGGAGAGTGAATTATTTGCTATGTAAACAATGTCATTTAGAAATAAAAAGTATACCATGAAAATCATGACAGTTTAAGAATATTCTTGATTATACAGTATATATGTGTATATTATCACTGTGTCTTTTGTTCAATCCTAAAAAAAAAAAAATGCAAGCTCAAATTTTGATAAATTAGCCCCTTAAATTCCAGAATGAATTGCTATGGAGTAGAAAATGAAAGTCCTCATGTCTACTCTAAACTTTTGAAGGTAACTTTCCCTTTAATTTGATGTTGGCATTGACATAAACCTACTAAATATGAAAATTTGGAATGCTTAAATGATCAGTAACACTGAATAGTACTGCATGCTGCTTTATTGGCTGCTATTTGTTGTAACGACAATAATATAAAATGTTCAGAGCATTACAAACAAGGCAGAAAGGTTGCTAATTAAGTGCTAAATTAATGTCTGCCAACAAAGTCCATCTATTTTCCACTCGAAACATTAGGCAGTTCATTCCAGGGTAGATCCAGATGAAAATGCTTCTCCGTTTTTCCCCACTCGTTACCTTTTTGTAGTAATTTTGTTGCTGTAGAAATGAAACCAAGAATACTTTTATGAATGATAGTCCGCAGCTGTGCTGGTTCTCAGAGGAATAATTGACCTCATGAGTTTAATGCCTTTTGACCAACTAACATATCAGTCTTACAAAGTGTTTAAGAACGTAATATTTCCAGATTGCAGAGGTTTTGTAATATATGGGCACCAATATGTGTGGGGAGCTTGAAGGAGAAATTTCCCACTGGGTGCTTGAAGCTAATATATCTAGATATATTTGCTGGTTCTGCATAGTTTAAATTCACACTGGCATAAAGAGGTCTAAAGGTTAGACAAAAGCTTCTGATAAGAAGCACCTCCTCTGTGCAGCATGCTGGTAAGTACATTGTATTTTATATTCATATATGGGGCATGTGGTGATGTGTGTGCTTTCTGGCTATGACTTGTTTGCTGTATATTAATTGTGTGTAATGGGAAATCTGCTTTTCAATCATGATTCAATTGGGAAACTCACATAAATTTCAGCTGTGTTGCTGTGTGTGCTCCTTTATACAGACAATAGTCAAAGATGGATCAGTCATTCTGTGTATCAAAGATCCAAAGAGGCAGAGCACTACCTTGAATAATGTAACCACATACTAAGAACATTAAAATAAAAAAAAATTCATGGCAAGGAAGTATGCAGTACTGTACAAAGTACAACTTTAGTTTTAGTCCACAGGGGCTGCGTTGCTTAAATTTTTAAAGCTGAATAGAAAGAATAGGTATATGTTAATCTGCTGCTCGAAAATACACCTGATATTTTAAACCGGATACAATCATCTGAAAGTTTTTACATGTTGATCTGAAAACTGTACAGTTTTTAGGCAATAAAAGTTTATCCAGGAAATAATATTGTAGGTTTTGATGCTTCAGGGGAACGCTAATTTGGGCATGACTATTTTCTTTTTGGCACTTAACAAGTCTGTTATGCTTTATGACAGAGATGCTGGCTAAACTCTAAAGATCAGGATCAGGGTCCCACAAGAAAAAGAAAGATCATTTACATTTTACCTGGAAGGTACAATACAGAAATGGCACACAGGGAGATTTTTTAACAAGAAAGGAGGGACAAATGCTCAAAATTGCCCCATCCCTGTTCAAATGTAATTCATCTGCAAGTACCCAGTGCTGTCAAGTCAAGGTGGCCATACACATTAAAATCCTTATGTTTGTATGTGGGTGATATCGGGCTAATTCAATCATTACGGTCTGAGCTAAGACTGCATCAGGGAGCCGACCATGTAGTCTTCAATCCAAAGAAATATCAAGCCCTGTCCCATTGTCATCTGCCCAATTTTCTGGCAGATATCGGTTTGGGGTCCCCATGCATGGACAGATAAGCCGTTGAATGAGCCTGAAAAACTTGAATCGGCACCTTAAATCTGGCCATATATGGCCACGTTAATAGGCACTCGTCACTTAAAAATGCAGCGCCAACCATTTTGAGCAATTAAAACGTCAGGTGTGTGATTTTGTCAAATCCAAAATGCTAAATTTAAGGCTGATGCCACATGTGGCGTTTTTACACTGCGTATTTTCTCAGCCTAAAAACGCCGCACAAGCCACACAGCCCCTGACTATGGCGTTTTTCAGCCTAGTACTGGTGACGTAGCAAATCCTGTTTCCATGGTGCTAATATTGCGAAATAGTAAAAAACGCCACGTATTTCCGCTAGGTCTGGCAGCTGCCTTTGTGTATACATAGGAATAGCTTGCTGTGCAAATACTGGCGTATTTCGGCAAACGCTTGAAAAATCCGTGGTAAGGCGTTTTCTAGCGTATTTACGCATTGTGTGGTTTGCTTCGAGTCTTTTCAAGTTATTTCTATGGATGATGATATTGTGCGTTTTTCAGCCGCCGAGAGAATTAGAAAATACGCAGCGTTAAAACGCTGCGTGTGGCATCAGCCTAAGACATTGGGAATTTTTCCATTTACATTTTTTGGAGAAAAAAAAAAATATTACACCAAATATATCTCACATTTCCTACATATATAATGATTTTAAATGTATTCCATTTACAATGCACACCCTACCCCATCCTTGGGCAGCTTTTGAAAATGGGAGGGAAGTAAAAAATGTTACAATTGAGCAAAGGTCATGCAAGAATGCAAAAACAGACCACTCATAGGGTAAATAAATTGTAGTTATAAATGCAAAACAAATTTTAAGAACTACATCCACTAATAATTGATATCCCTTCATTAAGATTCAGTCTTCGGTCCAGGGTCCAAATGTTCAGATCAGATTTGGTGCCAAACACATAGATCTTTAAGTGTACATTTACTCATCTAAACTGCCTAACTGAGGAGGGGAGAGATTAAAATAATTTAATACAACCTTATAAAACAATAGCCGGTACAGGCAATACTGTGTCAGAACAAACTTATCTAGTGTCATATTACATTTATTGATAAAGCTCCAACATATTGCATAGTGCTTTACATCAAAGTGAAAATAATAGATGAGAAACAAAGTGATAGGATATGAAAGCCCTGCCCACAAGGGTTACAATCTGTAGTTGTGTTGCAAATTGCTTCTGATGGCTCATGAGTTTGTTACAGTGCTTCATGGTAATACAGTGCTTAGTTTACATTACGTATCAAAATTAAGTAATGATTTGTGACACATTTTGAAAAATTAACACCTGCCTCACTGAGAACCATGGTACCGTTATGGGATCTGTTATCCAGAATATTCGGGACCTGGGGTCTTCCGGATAAGGGATCTTTCCGTAGCTTGGATCTCCATGCTTTAAGTTTAATACAAAATCATTTAATCATTAAATAAATCCATGAGGACTGTGTTCCATCCAATAAGGATTAATTGTATCTTAGTTTGGATCAAGTACAAGGTACTATTCTAATACTATGGAGAAAAAGGAAATAATTTCTAAAAATTAGAATTATTTCTTTAAAATGGAGTCTTTGAGAGATTGCCGTAATTTGGAACTTTCTTGATAATGGGTTTCTGGATAACGGATCCTATACCTGTACCATTGTGACTGGATCACACTTTCCACGGAACTATTGTGATTGGGTGTTTGTGACTATATTACACTTAAGGATTTAAATGCCAGAGAATTCGCAACCATTCAGTTTAAGAAGCTGCTCGGATAAGTGGTGAAACATTGTCAAGAATACTCAAAGTTCAAATGCTTTAGACTTAAATCTCCAATAGATATTTAGTTAGTGTTGCTTTGCCCCTAACTTGACTTGGACATTATCTGAATTTGTGAAAACCCATAATTTATTTGGCTTTTGTCAACCAAACAGTTGGATTTTTGTAAGTTTTGGCAGAATTTCCCTATTTTTTGTTTTTAAATAAGCAATTGTTAAGACGGCTGAATAGCTTAATTATGTAAAGCAATGATGTAATTAAATACAAAGAGTCTATTTATTATCAACTGTATTTATATTTTTACAGTTCTAGCTAATGCACTAGGAAATCCTGTTATTCAGTAGATATCCACTTCCCACGTGCACTTCATTCTGCAGTTTTATTAATAATTAATTAAGTGTTACAAAACTGGTTACATATATCTGCTAGAAAATCCAGGTAAAAATTCCTGTTTCAACATTAAATTGACATGCTAGTAAAAGCCAGTTTCTTTATACAAATGTTATACATATGCTGATTGGAAAACCGTGTATTGCTCTGATGAACCCCAAAAAGGGCCAAACCTGTCTGCATTTGGCAATCTAATCAGCACACTGTACTGGATATACTTTAAAACACAGTGGGTAAGGCTTAGGTATTACACGTAAATTGTAGGATTGATCCTGGTCTTCCTTCTCAAAATTCTGCAAAAAAGCAAAATATTTAACAATAGTGCAAAAATAAGAGAGGTTACTATTGTTTGAGCCTTCTAAAGCAAATATGCTTGTGACTACTACAGTAGTGGACAGTAGCAGTTACAAAATGTTCTCTGCCAGTCCGTGTGCATAAGGAGTAGTATTGTATGCAATCCTGGTTAAGCTGGAGTGGATTTTTGCAGTGAAGGAACCTGAACTTTATAGTAGATAATATGGTCATCATCCAAATTTTCTGGCCTCTATACAGATGATGCATCTACTGCCATTGTTTTGTCCCAGACTGCTTGTCACCCACAAAAGCCAGAAGCCATTGCCATTTCTTTGTTAAGCCTACAGTGCTATTCTCTTCTTGTGTTGTCAAGTGGCACTTTAAGCTGAAAATACACAAAGATCCTGGTCACCAGAAAAAACAGATCTGCCAAATGTTGCATCACACTTGATAGAAAATTTCAAAGGCCAACAACCAGACTGTAATTAGCAAAATTTACAGTGCAGCCTTGGGAAAGTAGAGGACAGCTACTTTCATTGCACTTTCAAATAGAGTGGGGGGATACAGAATTTTTGAAACACACCCAGTTCTGTGTTTCTAAGGATACAGGCAATGTCTTTTAAACCTTGTATCATCTCTCTATATCCTCCAGACAGCTTTGTTGGGAATCAATGCATGAATTTGAGATAAAACCCTTTATACAAATGATATGTGTTGGTGTCAGCTAAAAAGAATGTCACACATTGTGTCAGTGCAGATGGAAATGGTGCAAGAAAGGTAATTTCATCATTATATAATGCAGTAATTAAATATTTCCCTGCAGCAGTATACCTTTTATGAACATTTTAAAACTTATCTAAATTTAAATTACCTTTCAAATGAAAATTTTTTTTTAAGGCAAATTAACTTTTCCTTAATGTTCACTTACATGGTTTGTTCTGTTTCCCTGTGTGTAATATATATTCTTCCTCTTTTTCAAATGATCTGTATGTGCCTATTAATCGACATTCTTAGCAGCATATAAAATGTTAATACCATAATAATTCAATTAAAATATTGCAGTGGAGTTCTCTGCTTGAAATGATTGCCACACTTCTCACTTGTTTGCAACCCAATTCTGCTAAAGCTTCAACAAAGCTGATTTTCCATTCTTTGCCCTGAATGCGAATCAGGCTTTTTTAATCTTCTGATTAGATGTTTTAATAGAATCTAAATGTTTAACTTTGGAAGAAAACGAAGCTGGAATTTTGCATTCAGATGAACAGAGAGAAGAATATTAAAATGTTCTATTGTGCAAATGAAAGACTTTACAAAGGTTGATACTGATGACATTTTTAACATCTTTAAACCTTTCTTAACATGGTATGATTGTGTTACTGAATGTGAATGTTTTTATATTAAAGCAGACATTGCCTTATCTTTGCTATGTATGTTCTACATTTTCTTCAACTTGGTAAAATTACATTTATGTTTAAGGATGCGGTCACTTTGCTAACAGAAATTTAGACAATGGCTGGCTAAAGTCTTTTTTTTGCAAGTGTAGGAGGGTTCATTTACAAATGCCCCCAAGACGCATATGCCAGGGGTGCAAAATCATGCTCCATAGTTCTCAAAATCCAGCTTGAGGTGTACAGCACAGTGTCGGTAGGAGCAAAGCAGTCATTTCCTTACAGCCTGTCATAGGGTAAGTTGTAATGACCAGGGCGCCTTAGCACCCTGCTCCCTAATGTGCATGTCTCAATAACACACCCCTAAGGGGTCTGCCACTCATAATTGCAGTGATGTATTCATGTGAGGAGCACAGGTCTTTGCCCTCCATGGTACATGGAAGTTTGCGCCAATTTTTCACTTTGCACTCTTCCCTGCAATTTGTAAATGGGACCCGAAGAGTTTAAGCTTATATTCTCTCATCTCGCTTTAGCTAAAGGTCAGGGATCCTGCTCAGCACGTAATGGCAATGACAGTCGCCTGTCTTGCCCATCTTAAAGGTCTGCTCTAATAATTGTTTACTTGTTGATCGTATCCAGTTATAATTGTCTGAATTTTAGTATAATAAGTGATAATTGGTTTTGTTTTTGGTTGTTCCTTTTTGATTTTATTTTCTTAAGCTAGAGCCACACAGAGAATACCATGGAATAGCTCATGGTGATTGGATGCAGCACCAAGTATCTTAGTGTAGTCATGTGGACATTTAGGGGCAGATTTATTAACATTCTGAGTTTTGTGGTTTTAAGGGTTTTTAAAACCACGACTAAACTCATTTTCACTAAAACCAGTCATTTATTAAAAGATCCGAAGTGAAAAAAGTATGTTTTTACTTTTTTCTATGAATCTTTGTGGCCATTCAAATGAAAAAAAAAAAAACTCTAGAACTACAAAGCAAAAAAAATTAGCCAACTGAAAAAGCAACCTGTCATTGACTTCTACATGACCATGACAGCTTTTTAGGCATATTTTTACTTGGATTTGTCGTAGTTTTGATCCATAGTAAATGGCAAAAAATGTTTGTTTTTCCTGCAAAATAAACAAAATCATATTTTTGTGCAAAAGATTACGAATCATAGAAAAAAAACCCACAACTTTTATAAATTGGTCCCTTAGAGTCTGCATTTCAAGAGAGTATTACATTTTACTGGAATAATACCTTCTGCTGGATTTTCCTCACCTGCCCATCCAGTATATGGTATGGGACCTATTATCCAGAATGCTCGTGACCTGGCGTTTTCTGGATAAGGGGTCTTTCCATAGTTTGGATCTCCATATCTTCAGTCTACTAAATAATCATTTAAACATTAAATAAACCCAATAGGAGTGTTTTGCCACCAAAAAGGATTCATTATATCTTAGCTGGGATCAAGTACAAGGTACTGTTTGAATATTACAAAGAAAAAGGAAATCATTTTTAAAAATTAGAATTATTTGCTTATAATGGAGTCAATGGGAGATGGCCATTTCGTAATTCAGAACTTTCTGGATAATGGGTTTCCGGATAATGGATCCCATACCTGTACCCAATTGTGCAAATTAGCACCCAATTTCTGTATGTAGCAATAACTTGCATAAGAAGCATTGTATGATAATAGATTGCTGAGGCTTACTTTCCGCTTTGCGTTTTTGCAAAGTGTTATGAGGAGCCCTAGATCCAAAAGTATTGCCTGAAAATGTGCACCAGCTCACTGGCATCCAAACTGAAAAGCAGATCAGGCAGTCTATTAGCAGAGGTAAGAACAAGCCATTTGTTTAAATCTTTTAGATATGCAGTATTTCAAAACAGAAGTAACTAAGTGTAATCATAAAGTTAGATCCTCAGAACTGCTGAAATATGCAAGTACCAAAAATTTGATCTAGCGCATTTTGCCAAACTAGTTTATCTCATTGCTCACAGCAATATGAAATGAGCAAAGCTGCTAATGTCACAGATATTTTGCCTGTTTGTGGAATAAATTGTATTCAAGGAAAAAAACAGAAATAAGAAGCATGTCACACTGAAAGCCGACACAGGGTTAATTTATTAAACTTAAATAAGTTAGCATTAGAGTCCATTGTTACATAAATATCGGTGAAAGTGGCATCATGAAGATTATTAATGTAAAAGTCTTTTGGGGTAAAAAAAATATGTGAAGTATTTGTTATTTAGTAAAATAAGGGTATTGGTCACGGGCCTAAATCCTTGCAAGGTGCTGAATATGTGTCATTGCAAGAATGGTTTGTAGAAATATGTGTTTGAAATCATTTGGAGACTGGGTGGAGTCAGCTTCCCCCATATAATATTTACAATTTATGTAAATATATGTTTTTGGCAACCATAGTACTAGGTATGTATTCATAACAGATGCAATAGAACCAGCACATCAGGTGAAGAGCCATGTGAGAGGGCTGGTCCTATTGCATCTGTTATAAATCATTTTTGACCTTGTACCTCATTGTTATACTTAGTGCAGAATTATGTTTAATGTTCTTCATAGAGGGTAAACTATGAAAAATACACTGTTGCACTTTTTTTATTTTGTAATAAAAAAGTCCACTAAATAGCAGTGTTGGTTGCTATTAAACAAAGCAGTGTTAAACATAGTTTCATACTCTTTCCTTACTCCTGTCTGGTACGCTTTCCAAATTGTAGGTATTGGTAGGTATTGTTAGGAAAAGTCAGGGCTGCCTTCAAGGGGTATTGGAAAGACAGCAGTGGAAAGGACAGGGTCTGGGTGAACTTGAACTGAGGTTGGAAGAGCATCTAGCAGTGCCACTATAATGTATGGCAACACTGCAATAAAATCTTTGAATGTCTGCACTTTAAAGGTGTGCCTTGCTTATGAAAGTGTAAACTATTTAACAAGTTTGACTCAATTTGTGAGGTGGTGACATTGTTTTATGTTGCCTCACTCGATTCATGGGTATATACAGGTGGGTGTAATACTATAAATATATGCAATATAATAATAGTATATAATATATGCTATATATTAATGATATAAATGTATTAGGGATGCACCTATTTTTGTATTTTGGAATTTAACCAAATTACGCATTTGTAGAAAGTTTTGGATTCAGCAGGAATCCTCAGTGCTTAGCTGTATATGAACCCTACAAGTAATGTGACTTCAGTACATCAAACAACTAAAGGTGTCATATATGTCCTATTTAAACATGCAAATAAAATATTTGCATTTCGGTCAAATCATTGAATGAGTCTCCATTCAGCTGCATCAAAGCTGATTGATTACATGCATCTTTAAAATTCTGTATATTGATTTGAAAACCCTTTTCAGAGCATCCCTATCTTTAGATAAAGAAACCACATGAAATGAGACCATGAATATAACCCCGCACATACCACATGGGCTCAAGTTTACGTAAGCCTCCACTCTGTGTTGGAAAGCTTTGTGGCAAGGTAAAATTTTAAAGTGGTAAAGTCATTTTGACTGTTGTAATTATATTATACCCATAATAGTCATTATTTTATGATCATCTGCATTCAAAATTTTCATATTTCATTGTGTTAAATGTAGTAATGACAGGAGTTCTAGGCTTACGACACTGATGAATTTGTATGTTCCGGTAAAGTTTTTTCTTTTTTTTTAAGGTGAATGCTGATAGACTGTATTTATGGCGATAAAAAAAGATGTTCAACTAAACTAAAAGATGAGAGGGTGCGACTGGATTTGTTACATGTTTCATGACTCCGGTGTCTTTACTCAAGAAAGCAAGTCAAGTAGTGATGGTTTTGTAGCAGACATGCAGTGTTCTTCATCTTTTAGTTTTCCATTGGGAATAGAACCATCAACCTAAGGGCTTTGAATTCATCTGCTAAGCAAAATGAACCAGGAGCTGAGCTAGCAAGAGCTTGTTTAGCTGTGATGCTTATTCCCTCCTTTTTATTACTTCACCTATCTTATATATTGCCACCGAAGCATTCTGGATGTTTTATGTTTAGCTGAGATGCATGGTAGCAATGCTTTGATTCTTTCAGTGTTCTGAGAGCAGATATGCTGGTGTAGTATAATGCTTATTTTATGGAAATCATTTATCCACCCCAGCAATGATGTGTTAACCTTGCATCTAGTAAGCACCCATAGCAGATAAAACATGCTTTGTGTATAGAATAAATACCTTATCCACTTAAGTAACATGACACTTGTGAACTAAAGTATTATATCAAAGGTTTGTGCAAATTAATTCTTTAAATTACAGTGGTTTGTTTACTTAATGAACTAATAGGCATTAGCTTGCAGGGCATGTTTGTGGTGATGCTAGCTTTGTGAGTGGTTTGGTCAGGGCACTCATTTTATTATAAGGTTATTATAGACAAGAACATAGTAAAATCATTTTGCTATAGACCAGCAATATCAGCCTCAGAAACAAGTATTCACACCAAATCTTCCCTTATGGGGCCTCTGAAGCTCTGATTCGTGCAGTAAAGGAGGGCTTTTGGTCTGAAGGTGGGTTTGGCAGGTAATAACTGCTGGGTGTCAGATATAGATTGCCACTGTACAGGTGCCACTGATAAAGGCACTTGCCAGAGCTAAATAGAGCGAGTCATGCTCTGGAACAGTTCACTTGATCAAGAAATAGTAATCGTTAACAGGAATTCATGCATGTATATTTTGATTTATGTGGAATTATTAGTGCTTTTTGTGTCATTGGGCCTTTTTATAGGACAACAATAAAATGAAATTCATCAAACAATATTTACTCTATCATTCTGCCCATGCAACAACATGAAAAAACAATGGTGAAAGTGACATACTGTAACTGTTTCAAGAATCGTACCTCATTATGGTAACCCAGAAGTTAAATAAATGATTTGTTATTTCATGTATGATTTTTATTTTGGGATTATTTTAGATTTAGAATATTGGAAACATCATTAGGATCAAACTTGCAGCTGCCATAATGCTTAAAATAAAGGGGGTTTTCTTTGCTCTGCAGGGGTAGAAAAAGTTTGATGATTGCAAAGATTCTTGCACTTCCACTCATGTCATTAGTATATTAGGCATAAGGTCATTATTTTTATAAGACCATTACAGGGACAAATTTCCTATCTGTATAGTTTATACAATAACTAAAAAGATTTTTAAAAGCGAGTGTATGCTTACTGTATTTATTGTATTTCTTCTGAGCAATACCAATTAAGAAGGCATGCAGTTGCATGTAGCCAACATATATCCAATATTAGAAGGAAAGTACGGGTATGGGATCTGTTATCCAGAATGCTCAGGACCTGGGGTTTTGCAGATAAGAGGTCTTTACATAATTTGGATCTCCATACCTTAAATCTGCTAAAAAATCATTTAAACATTAAATAAAAACTAAAAATAAACTGAATATGATTATTTTGCCTCCAATAAGGATTATTCCTATGTTAGTTGGGAACAAGTACAAGGTACTGTTTTATTGTAGAGAAAAAGAAACTCACTTTTAAAAATGTGAATTATTTGATTAAAATGGAGTCTATGGGAGATGGCCTTCCCATATTTCAGAGCTTTCTGGATAACAGATTTCTAGATAATGGATCCCATACCTGTATATTGTCCAAGGACAAGGACTTTACGGATTCACGGATTGTGTTGATTTATGCTTTAGAAAAAGGAAAACAACTTTTGTTACTGTAACCTTCATGTATAAAAAGAACTTAGTGCCACTTGTCTTTAACACAATGGTATACTACGTATTGATATGGGCTGTCATGACTAAATTGTGATTTCTCAAAATGAAGATTTACCTTTAAGTTTCAGAGATAATGCATACTTGGAAGAAACGCTTACATCCAGTTGTTACCATTTATAGAAACAGCCAGTAAATCTTTTCTATTATAATCCAATAGATAATAGATGAAAAAATAACTTGTATGTTATTCCAAATCCCTTTGTAATTACACTATTCTTTGTTGGCCCCTTTTATGCCTAGACATTTGCAAACGCTTGCAGTGAGGTGTATCTTCTGCTTTTCCTGCATTAGCGTGCTCCCTCCTGTGTGGCTTTGTATTGATCTCTTCTGAAGGGCACTGAAGGGGTTATTGAAAAGAGAGTGGAGAACAAAAGGCCACTTTTGAAAAACACCATGCAATCTTATTTATTAGCTTTTTAACCCTGAAGGTGGCCAAAAGGGCCAGTGTAGAAATCTGGCTGTTTGAACAGTCAGGCACCAAATTGGTTAATTGTATATTGATCCTCTCTGGTTTCATGTGCACTAAATTACTTACGTTGTCAGAGCTATAGATGAGCTATTTTAAAAGCACTGTTAATCCTTTTTCTCACAGCTAAATTGTTTCTGGACAAAGCAATCACAGATTTTCACTGATCGTTGTTGAGTGTATATTTACATTTTATAACTGTGTGCAAAAGGAAGCCTAGTGTGATGTACTGCAAGATGGAAAAAAATCTCAGTAAATAGCAGGCCTTGCTTCCCTATTGCTATTTTCATGGCTCAGAAAGTCTTCAAAAGTGATGCTGTGCCTTTGAAAGCATTTTCTGTGTTTTAAAATAATGTCTCTGCCTTGAATCCCTTCCTTAGAATGTGTGGCGCTTGCCCTAAAGCGTGGCTGTGGGCAGAGTATTTGATCTGTACATTGTGTGTCTTTCTCCTTGCAGGGCCTCAGCCAGAGTCATCCCGAGACATATCCCAGCCATTGCTGAATAGTTATAGCAAGAAGCTATGTCTTTACAAATATATATATATATATATATATATTTTTTTTTTTTTTTTTTTTAAGGATTTTTTAAGGCATATTCTATGCTATGATGGTAAACACAGTTCTATAAAAGCCCTGTTAATGTAAAATGTTAATACAATCTTTTTATTAGGTCACTTCTGCTATATTTAGAGTAGTAGCCATGTATAAATAGTAAATAAATAGAAAGGCATAATTTCAGGTTCCATAAGTCACATGTTAAAGGTCCCCATACACGGGCCGATTCTAGTTGCCGATATTGGTCCCTTTGACCGATTCGGCATTTGGCCCCAGGGCCAAACGATTGAATTATCCTAGATTCTCCCGATATCGCCCACTCGTAGGTGGGGATATGGGGAGAAGATCCGGTCGCTGTATGGGGGACCTTAAGTCTTGCGTTGAACCTAAACCAAACTTGCCATGGGACTGATATGTAAATAGTGAAAAGGGGACAGATTGTTAAAACAAATGGCATAACCTTTACAATAGCAGAATGTTGGATAATGCTCCAAAAACAAAGATATCCTGCAAAAAGCCTGTTTTCTCCTTCCAATTCCACATAAATGACATTACAAGGGATTTTGTTGTACTCCCTTGTACAGAAATGGCTGTTTCAAACAAGTGGAGAACCAATAAAAATGATTTCATTATATTAAAGTAAAATAGTTTGTTCGCCTATCTACACAAAAAGCCCAGAACTGGTACATCTACAGGAAAGCTTTATATCTGTCCCAGGCATTCTAGATTTCATTTATTGAATTCGACTCTCCTGAATCTCCTGGGAGACTTCTCAGTGTATTCTCTACCCCGTAGCGTTTCCGAACAGTCCCTTTGAGTCTCGCACTCTCTAATTCATGTTGCTTTCTCTTATTGTAACATTTCTGTTTCTGGAAAAAAAATGCTATATTTCTGAACACTGATTAAAGTTTAAAGGTTTTTATTATACCTCTTCTCTGCCTTATCCTCCAAGTTTTATATATTTAGCACTTTTGTAGCCTTCTTTAGACCTGGTCTGAGACTTATGCTGTAACTATAGTGGGATCATGGCCTCATACTCACGCACAATAAGATTTTCTTTTTCCTTTGTGGCCCACATGTAGACTGCTGAGGTAGTTTGCCTTTGGGCCACCTAATTATCCAAGCACCCTTGAGAGACGTGCTGTATATTCACTAGTATATTTTACATTTTTCTTTTTGATGCCCAAAAAGCTAGGTCACTAAAAGTGCATTTTCTGTCCGTTTTAACTGTGCCGTGGGGTTGTCAAGATTACCTCTATTGTTACAATTTAAATAGTAGAAAAATGACAGACAATTATTGTGAATAAATAGGAAAGGCAAAGAAGTATGCTGTCCTTTGTGAATTTAAGTGTATTTATTGTACAATACTGTATATTTAAGCAATATTGTAACCATATTTGGAAAATATGGCTGCAGGTCAGATACTTTATATGTGTCTTGTGACTCCCAGTTGACTTGTAATTAAGTTTTTATTATGAATTAGAGAGTCGGTAAATATGCCTAAACCCCGTTTTTTCTGATTCATAATATGAATGACAGCAATAAGCATATAACATATTATAGTTTCCTTTCACACTGTAGAAACATACAGACATTTTAAATGGCCGCTGATGAAACGTACCCTTGCATGTGTTGTGTAGATGTGATAAGAAACTGTATTCTCCACTATTTTATATATAATATGAATATGTAAATATACATATTCAGTCATGTTAAAATACTTAGTGGAAAAGCCTCCATAAGGGAAACTTATTATTATCCTTTATATATAGCCCTGCCATACTACACAGTGCATTTCAGAGCATCTTCCGTTCGGAACATAATTTCCATTCTAGAGATGCATCTGTTTTGAAGATCACCAAAACGTATTTAAAGAATTTTAATGCCTAAAGTCAATGCAGTCAAAGGTTCGTTCTCAGTTCAGATCTGACCAAGATCACTGCATGTGATTTTGCGCAATGTACCTTAGAAAGAAATATAATGGTTCTTAAGGGGATAAAGGAACAAGCAAATTATACTACTCTGCAAAAAATGTAAAAGATGAGCCGATCATTCAAAATGGTCTAATTTACATTGAGGAGGAGGACACAGCGCAGTGACCTAATCAAAGGTAGTCATATTATAAAGAAGATTGATATTAGTTGATCCAGGTCATTCAAAAAGATGGTATAAAAGGTAAATGAACTGTGTCTTTATAA